>NW_015506618.1:0-42628 GCF_001515645.1 Sinocyclocheilus grahami
TAAATTAATCACTTTTGACAGGTAGTCCCCCATATTTTCTTCTAACATAGTTTTATCAGTCTTTATCCGTGTATGCCATTGTTTTGCGGTTACTACAGTTCAGTGGATCAGGAGCCGCTGGCTGGTGTGTGACTGAGTGGAGGCTAATTTGCATATTCATAGATCCGCGTATAGTAAATGAGGCAAGGGTGTAGAGTTACATTCAAGCTATTTTAAGGCATGAGAAAATTATTTTCACAAGAAAAAACATTTAAATATGTCATTTTGATGATCAAAGATAAGTTTTAAGGGATAAAATATTTGACTACAGGGGGACTTTTAAAAAAACTACTAAGTTTGAGTGCTTTCGTTTGTCACAGGCCTACATAGTTATAAACGGGATATTATCTCCATAACATAAAGGTACTTAAACAATAATTAAGCCAGTCCAACACATCTTGTAATGCAGCATATTCCACTAGATGGCCTCATATTCACAGGATCTATTTTCACTGCCAGAGGCTGCTGTGCATCTTGTAGTCTCTGTAAATGATATAATGTTCTAGTTGCTGACAAGATGAATAAAGATTAACATAAGACCACTTTAATAATAGGTTTAAATAAAATATCTCATTTGTTTTAAAGGTACTTGGCAACAGGCGATTCTTTCCGGTCTATTGCCTTTAGCTTCAGGATAAGTGCCAGTACTGTGGCTGGAATAGTCAGCCAGGTGTGTGAGGCAATCTGGAACTGTCTACTATCTGATTGCATGCCTGTGCCTGATGCAGCAGTGTGGAGGGAGATTACTGCTGAGTTCCAACATCTTTTGGCTTTCCCAAGCTGCCTTGGAGCAATGGATGTGAAGCATGTAGTCATTGAAGCCCCTCCATCCAGCGGGTCCCTGAACTACAACTACAAAGGGACATTTTCAATAGTTCTTGCAGTTGTTGATGGCAGGTATCGCTTCAGTGTGTGTGTGTGTGTGTATGTATGTGTATATATATAGAGAGAGAGAGTAAGCTACATGTAACACATACAATGAAAATATACAATAGGCTTAACTAGTACATGTCACAGACTACATATAATGTTACCTCACTCTCTTCTCCTGCACTTTCACACATTGCATTTAAAATGCTTTCTGGTGTTTCAAAATTTGTAGATGTCGTTCTATCCTGGACATGGGGATCCAAGAACGACATGGCCCCCATGAACTTCCATGAGTGTTTACAGCCTCCCTCAGAACCACTTCTCCTGTCTTTCTCATTTCTCCTTTCACGTTTGTACTTGTCCCTCAAGTACTTCCATTTCCGACGGCAAGCGTCGCCTAAAGGTTACAATTGTTGACAGCTGCTGTTATCAGCTGGTTACGGTATTGATAACATTGCTGAGTGACCGTTAATGCTACAGTAGCTAACGTTATCTAGGTGATCATTTTGTTAACGACAAGTAGTAGATGATACACTTAACTGAACAAAAAATGATCCGTCCAATCTGTGCCCACACAGCCTCTTTATGATGTGTATTATGATAGAGTTTTGTGCTCATATCATACAACTCCTTGTGCTCCGAAACTAGTACGATCAGTTTATCTACCGGCACCTTCTCCATTTTTTCTTGTTCTTGTTGTTATGGAAACGACAGGTCTCGCTACTCGCTTGTCATTGGTCAGCTGTCAAAAAGGCGCTTGATGTAGGGCGTTTTTTTCAGAAAAGTTCAACTTTTTTCAACTTGAAAAGACGCTCTGAGCTGCAGAAAAAGGCGAAAGCGCTCAGGACTTTTTTGAAAACACGGTTTACTCCATAGGATTATAATGTAAAACAGACGCTGGCAGCTTCAAAAAAGACGCCAAGTGTGAACATAGCCTAATGATGCTTTTGGGAAACGCACCCCAGAGCTGGCTGTGGTGTTTAAAGGGTCATGAAACCCCAGACTACTTTTTCTGAGATTTTAGCAGAGGTGTTTGTGTTGCACATCATAGAAGACATTGTTAGCATCTGATCATTTTAACTGTTGGAGAAAACTGGTTCATTTTAAGCTTTTTTGCTCTATTTTCATCTTCCGGGTTTAAAATCTACATTGTGGACTATAGTACATTGATGACGCGTCGGTGTCTATTAAATTATTCATGAGACTGCGTGTTCTTATCCTATGAGAAGAGGCTTCGCTTAATTATTCACAACAGCATGTGTTGATTTGCTATGACAGAAGTTTCAGTCTGTGAGATGACATCGCGCACGTTAACTGAGAGAAACGTTCATGGATTGAAGAAGAGTGTTTGTTTTTGCTTTGTAATAAGAGTTCGGCGCAAACGCGATTCATTCACTTGGTGAGCATAACTGTTTTTACAACTCTGTGACACAACCCGTCTAAAGGCTTATATAAACGCCACAGAATAAGCCTTAAAAGTTCTCAGAGGTGCAACAGCGCGTTCATATGTTTTCGATGCAGAGTGCAAATGGCTGTGCATTTATTTGTGTTTTTAACTCGATGGGAGCGAAATTAAACTGTCTGAACACAAAGATGTGTGTGTTGTTTGTCTCCCCTCTTCCCCCTCCTCCGCTCCGCTCCGCACCACGCCCACTTTTTTAGCATTTTTTAAAACTGTGGTGAGAACTAACCAGTGCTGAAACAGAGGGGGTTTCATGACCCTTTAACAACAGAATGTTGTTCCTTGCAGCACCTGGTGGATATTGTGTAAAGCACAACAATGTTTTTAAAAAATCTGAAAAAGCACCTGCAAGGAACTCTGTGATCACGCGTGACGAATTGCAAGCTGCCATGTGAAAAAAGACGCATTTTCAGTGGCCAGATCAGTACATGTCAGTGCACTGTCAATAAGGCTATCGCCGCCAATGTAATTTAACATTGTAAGACTGGCAAAACTGTTCTGTGTTCTTGTTTTTAACATAATTCACAGTTTACTAATGGTTTTGTATAATTATTAGTTACGTGCTGTTATTGTCATTAAGACAATATATGAAGAATTTCAACTTTGTTGAGCACACCCTAAACGTAGGTTAATCTCAGCAAAATTTGGCTTGTTTCCATTTCTCATTTAAGGAGAGTTGACTGGGAGGGTGAGAGCAGAACATTTCAAAAGTCCAAAAATAAGGGCCACCCTAATGTTATATGTTAATATTAATATAGAACGAAAGTTTTTTTGGAGCAACTGGGATGGTGCCCCCCTGGGAGTTGGTGCCCTACGCAAACTGCGTACTCTGAGGCCATGTCCACACGTACACAGGTAATTTTATAAACAGAGTTTTTCCTTATTCCATTTTTTTTTTATCTCTGTCCACATGAAAACGCAAACGCATGCTATGAAGCACTGTCAAGAGCATGCCAAACCAACAGGTGGCGATATAATCTCAACTGTAAAGCCATGTTGGCCAATCAGAAGCTTGAAAAAGTTGCCAGTAGGTGGAGATAACAGCGCAGGCTCCAACATCACAAGCCAAAAACTCCGGTTAAGCTGTCTGCACGATAACACTGCAACCGGAGTTTTCGAAAATCTTCACCCTAGCGGGCGTTTTCAAAAATGTTCGGTTTCAGTGACCTGGTGCTGTGTTTGCGTGTGGACGAATGGCCTAACCACATAGAAAAAGCTGCGGTTTTTAAAAATAATACATTTTATTATTTTAAAATTATAATTTAAAAATAAAAATAATGTTCGTGTGGACAGGGCCTCAGTACTGGAAGCGACGGTACTGACCGGACAGCAGACAAAGTAAGTAGTATCACGCGTCATATTTTATTTTCCAAATTGCCTTTCTGAAAGAGCTTCTTGGCACTCTGTAAGGCTAATGTTGCTGAAGTTATTTTATTAGAGTCAAAGCGATCTGTTTTCCTTACACTCATTAACATTCTGTGTTTCTGTAAACGGACATCATTTGAAATGAGACTGTTTCATATCAAAAGTAACAAATTACAAAGCTTATTACGATTTATTTGGTGGGAGGCGCATTAAAACGTTCTGTCCAATCAACAAGTGAAAGCAGCATACAGGGCTTAAAGTTCTCCGGCACCATGCCGCATCTCCGGCGTGCAGCTTCATTTTGTTCTTTAAGATATGGAAGAGGTTTCGTAAACATACTTGGAACAGGCTGTAATACAACAACAATACACTGTGTAAAGTGTGTTTTGTGTTTAATAGCATTAGAATTGAATAGCTCTTGAATAGATATTTTGGGTAGCTCTTAATAGAGCTGTTGATTTTGAGAAATGATGCTGCATCAGTAAGCGGTATTGCCAGGGAACTCGACCAGCTCAGTAAACCTATCCCTCACAGCTACAGCATCTCTACTGGCATTGTTGGTGCCAAGCCGGGGTGCATTCTGCATTCCTAAAGATGGCTCTGTTGTCAAAGTTGGAGCAGGACCTGTGAGAAAAATAATCCTACATTTTAAAAAAACTTGTTGATATCACTTTCGGGTCCATGATTTCTCCTACCAATGGTATGCGAGGAGCACAGGCACAGCTTTCACTCTCAACCAAACTAGCATTACTAGCCAATCACAATTTTTTGCTCTTATAAACACGAGACGCGCATAATAGTATCCAACTGCAGAGTCGCAGCCCTGATGAATGGAGCGCAACACGTTGAAAAAGCTGCAAGGCACAATGTTCAAAGATGTCCATCTAGCGCATATTTACATAGAAAAACTAATGTAAATTGAGCAGCGGAGCTTTGTAAACAGCTCAGAGTAATCATGTCACCTCCATAAGAACGATATGATTGCCGGAACAAATTTGCCAGGATTTTTGAAAAGGTCCTCTTCACACATGATTTCTTAATGGTAAGTTACCGGTAATTTACCAGTAAAGACTGTATGTGTGAAAGGGGCTAAACTCTTCCTCTGCATATATTGTGAATTTGAATTGCTTAACGTTCTTCTGGGAAAACTGTGCATTTTCTCACTACATTATTAACGTAAATCATTTATAAATCTTTGCCAACACAGGAGAATACATCATATTTCTAAATATGCCATTTATTGTACATCGCGATTTCAAAATAAACGTTTCCGAGTTTGCATGTGGCCAAATATTACAATTTAATGGATTTAAACATCGTTAAATCATGCTGTAAAGTGAAACGTCACCAGGCCGTTGGCGCCCTCTGCAGTTATTTGTTATAATACATAATGTACTTAAGTTGGTTATGTTCATATTATGTATAGGCATATTACATTATGTGTTTTAACAGTGAGTACGTTTACATGGACAGCAATACTCTGATTAAGAGTCTACCATGTAAACAGAGATTTTTGATTACCTTAATCCGGCTACAGTCATAATCGAAGTAAACAGAAATCGAATTAAGACATGTGGAGTATTGCTATTTTAGTCGCATTACTGAAGTGCAGAATAGACATGTACACACCTTAATCACATTATTACCGTCGTGTAGGACTTTTCGCCACATTTTGCGACAGGTACACACACGGCAGTGCTCAACCGTTTGACGGCAAATAAAAGAACACCCGCCGTCGTCTGTATGCACGTACAAATAATTAACTGCACTTGAAGCATTCATAAAATTAAAAATGAAACACCTAAAACTGTACATGGCATCATCACAAAGACGAACTATATGTTTATACGTGAAATTCCGGAGGGGACGTCGGATGGCATCACGTGAGGACGTAATGACGTGTGCCATTAATCGAATTATGTACTATAACATGTAAAACAGGAACATGAAAGGAATATTCTAAAAGCAACTCATGTAAACACCATAATCATAATATTGACTTATTTAGAATAAGGTAAATAATTACTGATGTCCATGTAAACATAGTCAGTGTTGTTCAATAAAACCATGTAATTACTTGGTTTTGATACTTTATTTGAGCCAATTATTATTGCCTCATCGTTAGTTTATATATAAATAATCATACTAAAGCCTGGTTTTCACTTAGGTCTGTTTGTGTTACTAAAAAATATCAGATTACTCAATTGCCAAAATAATCTGTAGATTACTTGATTACCAAAATAATCATTAGTTACAGCCCTAGATTAGTTAAAATATTTCAAAATACAACTGGATTGCTTTACTTTTTGTAATTAAAAGACAAATATTTTGTTATTGAAAATTTCTTTAAAATAGTATTAAAATACTGTCTGGTTCTAGTGAACCAGGTATCTGTATTTTGTCTCATCTCGTGAGCTAAGTGTATTGTCACACCCCTAGTGTCGATAAGCAGTGAGCAGTGGGGCAGCACATGCAGCATGCAATGACTGTGGCAACTTTAACATTTGAAATGATACTATGGCAAAGTTATTGCTTGTGCGTCGATCGTGGTAATATCATTGCTGTCTATGGGGGATCAGAGAGCTCTTAGATTCCATCAAAAATATCTTAATTTGTGTTCCGAAGATGAACGGAGGTCTTACGGGTTTGGAACGACATGAGGGTGATTAATTAATGACAGAATTTTCATTTTTGGTTAAATTAACCCTTTAAGTTGTTATGCAGTTGCATTAACTATGGGGGGGCTAGATAAAATACTATTGGAGTATGACTAAGCATGGTTCAGGCATACTTCATGGTACTAGCCATAACCTCTGGTTATCGTCCCAGCTTTATTCAAGTTGTTATATAGTTAAATCAACTATATGGGGCTAGAAAAAAAACACTGTTCTACTAAACTGTCGAATGATCTCAGCTTAAGCGCAGATAGTGAGGAGCTCACTGATCTCTGCTTCATTCCAGTTTGCATATATATTTTCGTCCTGAACGTTGATCTGTCTTCAAAAGACCTGGTAAAAGAGTCACATGATAGCGTGCGTCATCACTACAACACCATTTATGGCATTGGTCCTGGCTTTTGTTCACACAGCGTTCATCCCGGAATGTGTTTGCATTCATGCAGAAGGCACTCTGGCAATTTTCTGGAAGCAACGCGCTGTGTGAAAGGGGCTCAGGGGGCTAAACAGAACCAATATACTGAAGAATTTGTGATCGTGAGATCCACGTATACCGGCCGCCGTGAAAACCTCTGAGTGACATAGATTCCTAATGAATAAGTAAATATAATGTAAAGAGTTAATTAGAATAATCAAATGTCAGAAGAAGAAGAATTAGAAATGGACAAACATCCAATTTGCATTTCAACTTAAATTTGAGGTTATAATAAAATTATTGCGCACCTAAAAGACTGAATGCAGGAAACCTTCAGCCACCATTGGATACCTTCGTTGGGCCAATTGCTTGGACCTTACAACCTCATTGCTGACAAATATAATGTATGTTTTATTAGCGAAGCTATTGTGTTTATAAAATTTGCTGGGCAGGGGTTGAAAATTAGCTCCTGAATGTTGCGCAAAGTCTTACGTATAAAGTTCCCGCCTCAATAAAACGCAAGCACATATAGCACACTGGCATTAAAATGCTATCTTTATGGGCAGTACATTAGGAGTTCTGTGGAGAATTGCATATGTGTTTAGATGTAGGTTGGATGTCCAGTAATCAGATATGTATCCGATTAAAATCCACATTTGGAAGTGTCCCAGATTAGATGCAAAAAAATAAAATCGGATCTCGTGCGGATTTTTGTGTTTACATGTGTGCAACAAATTCCGATCTGTGTCAGATGTGAGCAAAAAAAATCATATTTTTTGTGGCAGTGTAAATGCAGTCTTAGTTTCCCCGAACGGAGTTCCTAGAACTAAGACCATTCCTAGTTCCTGCGGTGCGAACACACCAAATAGCGGGTATTTCCACCAATAGTTCTAGAAACTATGAAAAGGCTCTGCTGGTGCGTAAGCCCCTATATATATATATATTAAAGTAATCTACAAAACCCTAGCAAGAGCTATGATAACTTAAAATAGATACTCTCCATTTTCTCCAAATGATATTCAAAGTATGTAAAATGGTATTTCAGTCTCTGTCTGTCTCTCACTATAGTATTGTGTTATAAGCACTGGTTCTGGGTACCCAATACAGCATATTTTTGATTTCTCCCTTATTTAATGTAATTCTGGTAAATTAACTAAAATAGGGTAATTTAAATATGATAAACATTCATAATCAGCAGTGACTATGGAGTGTTGTGTTATTGGAGTAGTGTTGTTGGACTCTTAAGCCTTGTTCAGGCTGTCAGCCTAAATCCACAAATTTCATCATCAGAACAGTATGCGCATACTGTACTTTGTACGTGCAGGTCGCACATGCGCATTTCATTTGTTTTGCACAAATCAGTTGTTCCACAAGGAGGAAACACTGTCCCAGGCCGTCATTTCACAGTAGAAAACAAAACTAAAGAGACGGAACAACAAAATAGCGGAGACTGCAACAGACAACAGACGCTCACATTGACAAGTGCTTGTGAGAGGGTATGAGACAGCTCAGCTTTTGATTAAAAGAGTTAAAAAATATTTGTTATTGGCCATAACTTATGGTGGAAAAATCGAACAGACACTGGAGATGGATGAAGCTTTCTAGAGCTCATGTGTTGGCCACCCACGTTCACGCACAACATTAAATGGGAGTATACTTTGAAAGGCTACGTGTTCAACTGCACGCATACAATAGCATACACACACAAAAACGAAGTATACTTGGGCCTTTAGAGACTTGAAACTTTGACTGATGGTAGTACCCACCCCATCTAAAAAAATCATCAAGGCTCGCCCTGATCAGCCTGACAATCATGCTACAGCAATCAAAAGGACAAAGTCACTCATAACTTTAAATCATTCGTCACAGACTCTTATAGTGTCTTACATCATGGGAATCCTTTGCTCAATATTTTAACATTTTGAATCCTTTTCTTAATATTTACATTTTGGACTCTTTGAAAAACATACTTTTGCGTACTAGTCTTAGGTTTTCTGCCCGATCTGAACCAAAGCAGTGCAGAATAATTCTGGGGAGTCTGAAAGTTAACATAATTATCAAAAAATTCTAAATTTCCATGTTCCACGTTCGCAATAGCAGGTCAAAACATTCCATGGTTGTGGCCACTTTTATTAATTTTGAAAATTGAAATATAAATCTAAAACGGAATGAGATAATTTCACCAAACTCAGTACACCTTCATTACTCACAAAAAGTTAGGGATATTCGACTTCAGGGTGAAATTTCAGAATGCACCAAAAATGCTGGACGAGGAACCAGCGGGCCTCAGTGCTGTTCTCTGATGAAAGTTGAATCACATTGAGCAGAAATTATGGCGATCAACGCTGTTGGAGACGTCAAGGAGAATGCTATGCATCAGCCACTGTTGTCACCAGACGAGCATTCGGAGGTGGTGGTGGTGGTGTTACAGTCTGGGCAGGTGTGTCTAATCAATACAGAACTGCCCTACACCTTGTGAATGGTACTGTGACAATCTACAGCCATATCACCCTGCAGCCCAAGACTGGTTGCCCACTGAAGCTAAGCAGGGTTGAGCCTGGTCAGTACCTGCATGGGAGACCTCCTGGGAAAACTAGGTTGCTGTTGGAAGAGGTGTTAGTGAGGCCAGCAGGGCTCACCCTGTGGTCTGTGTGGGTCCTAATGCCCCAGTGTAGTGACGGGGACACTATACTGTCAAAAAGCACCGTCCTTCGGATGAGATGTTAAACCGAGGTCCTGACTCTCTGTGGTCATTAAAAATCCCACGGCACTTCTCGTAAAGAGTAGGGGTGTAACCCCGGTGTCCTGGCCAAATTGCCGCCACTGGCCCTTGTCTATCATGGCCTCCTAATAATCCCCATCCACTTGATTGGCTCTATGACGCTCTCTCCTTTCCACCTGTAGCTGGTGTGTGGTGAGCGCACTGGCGCGTTGTCCTGTGGCTGCCGTTGCATCATCCAGGTGGATGCTGCACACTGGTGGTGGTTGAGGAGAGACATGATTGTAAAGTGTTTTGGGTGTACAGCAATACATAATAAAGCGCTTTATAAATGCATCATTCATTCATTCATTCAAGCCAATACTACCTGAATAACATCATTAATCCAGTCATCGTGCCTCTGCATGAACAACACAGGCCTGATTCATCTTCATGGATGCCAATGCCCCAGCTCATCGAGGTCGAATCATCAGGGAACGGCTGCTGGAGGCTGGGGGTACCTTAAATGGAGTGGCCTGCACTTTCTCCAGACCTGAATCCCATAGAAAACCATCAGCTGAGTCGTCGTGTAGAGGGTCGTAACCCTGCACCCCAGATCCTCAATGACCTGAGGGCAGCCCTTCAAGAAGAGTGGAATGCCATGCCTCAGCAGACAATAAGTCGGACTTGTGAACAGCATGAGATGTGATTGTCAAGCTGTAATTGATGCTCAAGGACACATGACAAGTTATTGAGACATTGACATTTTTTGTCGTGGTATACCCACCACTGTTGTTAGCTTTCGTTTCAATAAATTGAGATGAAGAAATTACCATTGCATGCTTCTACTTAAATGCCCTACTTTCATGATATAACATCATTGTAGCATAAACTTTTTACATAAAATTTTCCATAAATTTCACCCGAAAGTCAAATATCCCTAACTTTTTGTGAGTAGTGTATGTAGTAGTGTCAAGCCTGTACAGTCATGGCCAAACGTTTTGGCACTGACATAAAATTTGTGTTTTGCAAAGTTTGCTGCTTCAGTATTTGTAGATTATTTTTCCATGTTTCTATGGTATACTGAAAAACAATGATAAGCATATCATAAGTTTTAAAGGCTTTTATTGGCAAAAAATATATAATGAGTCAATATTTACAGTTTTGACCCTTGTTCGTCATAACCTCTGCAATTCGCTCTGGCATGCTGGATATTAGCTTCTGGGCCAAATCCTGACTGATGGCGATCCATTCTTGCCTTATGCTTCACTGTTGGCACGTCACAGGACTCATAGTAGCGTTCACCTTTTCTTCTCCAAACAATCGATTTTCCAGATGTCCCAAACAGTCGGAAGGGAGCTTCATCAGAGAAAATAACTTTGCACTAGTCTTCTGCTGTCCAGTCCTTGTACTTCCTGCAGAATTTCAGTCTGT
The DNA here is from genome assembly GCF_001515645.1 of Sinocyclocheilus grahami. NCBI lineage: Eukaryota > Metazoa > Chordata > Actinopteri > Cypriniformes > Cyprinidae > Sinocyclocheilus > Sinocyclocheilus grahami. Next base: position 10,959 of record NW_015506618.1, read on the forward strand.
CCTTGACATTTTTTTCTTGGAGAGAAGTGGCTTCTTTGCTGCCCTTCTTGACACCAGGCCTTTGTCCAAAAGTCTTGGCCTCACTGTGCCTGCAGATGATCTCACACCAACCTGCTGCCTTTCCTGAGCAAGCTCTGCACTGCTGGAGACACGATTCTGTAGCTGACTCCTCAGGAGGAGACGGTCCTGGCACTTGCTGGACACTCTGGGACGTCCTGAAGACTTCGTCACTGCAGTCGAACCTCTCTCCTTGAAGTTCTTGATGATCCGGTAAATGGTTCTTTCAGGTGCAATATTCTCTGTAGCAATTTCCTTGCATGTGAGGCCATTTTGATGCAAAGCGGTGATGGCTGCATGTGTTTCTTTGGAGGTAACCATTGCTAACAAGAACACAATGACTGGAAACGCTTCTTCCCTCCTTTTATAGCAATCAGTCTGCTCTTACAATCTAATTAGTATGATTGTGATTAACCTGACTAGTACTCATTCACACTTTCACATGTGCTGCTGATATGATTAGTCAATTAATGTTAGCTGATCATTTTGTGTCAGGATCAAAAAACAGTGAAATTTGTTGTTTTTTTTGGTGAAAAGTTAATTTTTTGGCCAATGAAGCTTTTAGCAATTATTAAAAATGCATCTGATCACTCTACACAATAATCTAGAAACAATGTGAATGAACACCACAACAGCTTAACCAGCAAACTTTGCAAATCATAAAATTTATGTCACTGCCAATGGCCATGGTGACTGGCCACTTGGTGGCACTATAAATGGAAAAATGGCTATAGCTACGCAACAGGCAAGCTGTGTCCCAAAGTGAAGTGCGCACACTCCGAAGTGCATATTTGAAGTGCGAATGCGTCACAGCGGCTCGACAAAGGCTGTCCCAATGTGAAGTGCGCAGACTCCAAAGTGCGCATTTGAAGTGCGATTGCGTCACGACGTAAGCTGTCCCAATTCAGGGTGCACCCTCCGAAGATTCGAAATTCGAAAGCGACTTAAAATGCACCCTCCGTTTCCTAGGAAAATGAAGTGTACATCTGATGGACACTTAGCACCCTACCATATCCCAGAATTACTTGCGCGCAGATGACGATGGAATTTATATTCAAAGAACATGGCGGATGAGAGTTCTGTGGGGGAATTCACATTGAAATGTAAGCATTGTGTTTTCATTTACTCAAATACCTAGCGAAACAAGTGTTAAAAGCCATGATTTTTTTTAACACAAAGCCCACAAACAATAAGACAACCACTATATAAGGCAATAGTCTTACCCTTTGTTGTGTTTTTGTAGTGCTGTCATGCAAGTTATGTCTACAAATGTTTTAACCAAACTTTAGCACTTCAGTATTTTGTATGCATGTCCTGCTGTCATATTTTCTAATGGTAAGATTGCAAACCTGTCTGTATATTTTTCATAAGTGTTTCCATTTTCTCTTGTTTTAGGACTATTCTGGAGAAAATGAGCCTGCTGGGGAAAGACTTAAAAAATACAAAGTAAGCAAGTTGATAGACACATTTTTGCTGAAATTCATTGTGCTGTTGTTGTTAACGGGCATGGTTTATTTGCTCTGCCTTAGGATTGCAAGTGTCCTGGGACAGGTGAGGGAGTGAGTGGAAGCTGGTGGAGCTACTCAGAGAGGACATCGAACTCCAGAGAGAGACAGAGGAGAGAAGAGCACAGGAGAGAATGGAGAGACTGTTTTCTCTTCTTGAGAGAATGCTTAACAAATACATTATTTATTAGCCATTCTCTATTAGGCAAGAGAAAGCAGTGGAAAAAATGGGTACATTACAATTTTTCAAATTTCTTTTTTTTTTTTAAATGTCACATTGTCAATGAAACAACCTAATTATTATAGTATATTTTAGTGATGTAAGTTAATGAAATGAATAAGTTGTGTACGTTGTTAATTTTTGTAGTGTAATTTATTTGTAAATGAGCCTGAGTACTTTCTGTATATTTTGTATTTTTGTTTTGCATATTCACATGTGTAAATAAAAAAAAAGAATTATGTACATTGTTCATTTTTTTAATGCAGCTGATAATTTTTATATGGAGCCCCTAAAGGGACATTTGCAAAAATAAAAAATAAAGACTTTAACGTGCGCACGAGAAACTATTGCGTGCTCACGAGAAACGATCTCGTGCTCACTAGAAACTATTGTGTGCTCACGAGAAACTTTCTGCTTGCTCACACGTTACAGTTTCCGGTTGCATCACTCTCTGCCATCTTACAAGAAGAAAACAAAAGCATGGATGTGCACAAATTAATTGAGATCTATTTTAAACTTGGCCTTCAATACAAAGACATTGTTTCTGTTCTTGCATTTCGACACAGATACACTCTTAAAAATAAAGGTGCTTCATGATGCCATAGAAGAACCTTTTTGTCTAAATGGTTCCATAAAGAACCTTTAACATCTGAAGAACCTTTCTGTTTCACAAAAGGTTCTTTGTGGTGAAAGAAGGTTCTTCAGATTATAAAAAGGTAAGAAAGAGATGGTTCTTTAAAGAATCTTTGACTGAATGCTTCTTTGTGGAACCAAAAATGGTTCTTCTATGGCATCGCTGTGAAGAACCTTTTGAAGCACCTTTATTTTTAAGAGTGTATGTAATCACTGAGCGACATTTAAAATGCATTTTGAGGTCTAGACGCCAGTTTCGACGAAAAGTATCGAAGACGCTATCGCATTTATTCAGCATAATCTCCAAACGTCAGGCCAGCTCCATGGATGCAGGTGGATGCATGCAATGTGTAAAGAAAATGGATTGCATATTAGAAAAGAACATGTTCGCTTTATTTTGAGCTTGTTAGATCCTGGTGGAGTAGAATTTAGGAAAGCCCGACGTCTCCATTGGCTCCATAACTATTTCGCAAAAGGACCGAATTACATCTGGCATTTTGATTCTTATGATAAACTAAAGCCATATGGTATTTGCATAAACGGCTGTATTGACGGCTTTTCAAGGAAGATCATTTGGCTAAATGCGTTCACAACAAGCAGTGACCGGAAGGTCTGTGTTCCTCAAAAAAAAAGTCAGTCTTGTTCACAGAATTGTGATTTTCTTGTGAACTATCACTTTAGACAGATTTTTGTTTTCTCTCCCTTGATATATAATTTAATAAGCATCAAATGCACTGAATACAGAAAGATGTTAAGAACACAGTTGGGTCACAGTCATTTTATTGATTATTATACTTTAATACAGACAATGTATTGCTGTCATCTAACAATGTTTACAAGCATGGATACTCAAACCTAACATGTTTTTCTGCATTACAGTAAATTGTAAAGGAAAGAAAAAAATGGCAAGGTGGCAAGAATATTAAATGGATTAAAATTACAGTGCGTAAGAAACTGTCTGTCCCCCCCCATTAAAATTGAAAAGGACTAGATTAGAAGACCGTTTGCCTGAAATGTATGAACCTGTTTGTGTATAAAAATACTTCTATACAACAAGTTTTGAATAACAAGCTTAACTCCCCTCAAACCAATAGGGGTGAAACATAATGATTTACATTATCTCCTCCATGTCTAATTCTAAACACTAAACAGTTATCTAACACTTTATTTAACAGGGTATTTAATAACTGCTTCTGATTTGTAACAAATATTTGCAACTATAAACTCGTGTACAGCATAGCTATTCTATCTTCTTTCAATTCAGTTTTTGTATAAAACTCAAATTTCTTTAGAACGGAAATTGAAACTCGACTCCATAAAACTTTGAAAATCTTAAAACATCTTTAAAGCTATTCAAACTATAAAATCTTAAAACATCTTAGAAACTACTCAAGAATTATTAAATTACATTGCAAAAAACAATTGCATGAAATAACAACAAAAAAATAAAACCGAAATTTTGGGTAAGCGCTGTATGTACATGGTAAGTCGAGAACTACTCCACAGGTATGTGCAACAGGCCTACGTCCAAGGCCACATGATCCATTAAACATGACTTCGATTTTGTCTTAACACATGACAGTAGAGCCGGTACAGAATCGTAGGAAGGTCTCCAGCTTTCTTTCGTCTAGATTTTTCACGTAGCGCTGCAGATGATTAAAGGGGTCATATGATGCCATTTCAAGTTTTCCTTTCTCTTTGGAGTGTTACAAGCTCTTGGTGCATAAAGAAGATCTGTAAAGTTGCAAAGACTAAAGTCTCGCATCACATGACCCCTTTAAGGGTCAGCTGCTCTTGCTGGTTCAAGTAATTTTTTGCTGGCTTTATCATTTGTGACACTTTCTTGTTTGTAGCTTTCTTTGACTCGTATGCTTCAAGTATTCTTTGTCTGGTCAGATTCAGAATGCCAGCTGGCATAATGGTATGGAAGCAGTCAATTATAAATTTGGGCTCTTGAAGGAGGACTTTGTGAGCCATTGTCAAAATAGCAGAACAAATGTTTTCATTTGGAGGCAAGCAGTGTGAACCCATCCGTGAGAAGAGATCAAGAGAAGAGCTCATCCAGGCCGCCTTGAACAGCTTTTCAACAACAGATTGCTCTGAGGCAGATACATATTTTAAAAATGAGAACATCAAGAGCTCTTCAGCGACAGAGTTGACACCATCAATACATGCCAATATAAATGTCGGAGACAACCTGATGGGCATCACAATTGATCAACATAGCCTTTCACCCACACTCTTCCAACAGCCTGCCACTCAGGATCCACTGATTCTTCAATCAGCTGTTCTGCAGAAGATGATCCTTCTATCTGAGGTTGATCAATTAATGGTGGATTCTGCTGGATTCAAAAATACTGTTTTATAACACGAGAGGATAACATTAAAAACACTGTGGCTTTGTGTGGTTATTTACAATCAACTAAAACCACATCCAATCCATTTCACGAGTACTGTTGATAATTCAATTGTATTACATCTATGGTATCAGGCTTAGCTGTTGTAAAGTTTAAATACATTAAGCATAGGAACATGTAAATATATACCTCTGTCATGAGTGTGACACAGTGACATTTTACAAGTTTCAGTAAATGTTAAAATGATACAGTAATTCTGTAACGATTTACTCACCAAATGTCATTTCAAACCAGTTTGACTTTGTTTCCATAGAACACAAAATGAGAATTTGTGGGGAAAAAATAGGTTGAATTTATAACGTGAACTGTCCAAAGTGAGAAAAAAGGAACCACAAGCTATATTATATTATTCATTACATTGTAAAAATATTCCAAGATTCTCCTGTTGTGTTGCACAGACGAAAAAAACATCCAAACAGAGTAAATGATAACTGATTTTAAGCGTACTATCCCTTTAAGGGTTTAAATGATATAAAAAAATAAAATAAATCATAATAAAAAAATAATATCAGATCATAAATATAACTGCCCGTCTAGGATCCCCATCTTCTGTATTCCAGGGAAGAGTGGAATCCAGAATGGCAAAATTATCATGTGCAATTCCAATCTGGATCTCTGAGTCCTCCAGTTCTAGATCATAAGACACAGCAACGAATGACCCTGGCTCTTCACTCAAACACACCACATCATCAGATTCATGGTCATCAGGAGTGGTTGCCCAATTTTACTCGCTGGAATTTTGACTGGTAGAGAAGCTATCCTCTTCTTCAATAAGTGATGAATGAATGACAGGCACAGGATCACTTGTTTGGAGAAGTGGTTGTCCTGATATTCTTGCCATGCTTCTGGTTCTCCTAGTACTCTCTGTCTGTTGAAAGGAGGCATATAAACATCTAAAGATATACAATGTACATTATTAACCTATTCTCTCTCTCTCTATAAATAGATACACAACAGACATGCACATAAATTACTTTATTTAATCCATAACTTACCACTCTTGGCTCTAGTTCCGGTTCGTCAAGAGCAAAATCTGAGGACGAGTCTGATGAAACTTGGGGAGAACTGACCAAGTCCTTTTCCATCGTGCATACGTACAGTCGTAGCATTCTGAGTTTACTCTGCTCATACAGTTCATTCACTATCTCGCATCTCAAAAGTATAGCTTTCAGCTGGGCCTTTTGAAGAAATCCCTTTAGGAAAAAACAAATCCTTCCCAATCATCATCAGTTCCTCAACCGAAGTGTTCTTTTTAACCGTCACATGTCGCGTTCCTCCTCCATGTCTTGTCCGAACCTGGTGAAATTCTCCTTTATGAAAATGAAGCCACCCAATTTCCAGTCATCTTGTCTCTTTAGATGCATGTTTGTTGCCGATACCTGAAAGTTTGCTTAATAAACCCCCGTCATTTGCTGATGTACTGCCTCCTTTTTGGATCTTGTCTCTTATTCTCTGCAGTGCAGTGGACTTGGTGGTTTGCAGTCTTTGATGGCAAAATGCTCTAACTGAAAGACGATCCCCATATCTAACGATATATTTCGCAAGTTCGTCTTCAGTCATAATTGCAATGACACTTATGTTGATCTAAAAGGAAATGTCAGCTATAAATACATTGGCAACGAAAGCATGCATATGGATTAATTATAGCCTAACTGTAACAATTTACCTTATCCTCTTTTATATTCTCAATTGAATATTGAGAAATATCTCGTGACCTCAAAAAAATTAACCAAATCTTCTTCCATGTTGCGACCTTTCGAAAAATTAAGTTCTAAACAACTCTCACCCCCACATTAGTAATGATGTTAATGCAAAATGCCTAAACCGGAAATTGCGAAGGCGTGTGCACGCCATACGTTTCTCGTGCGCACGAGATAGTTTCCGATACATTTTTCGTGTGCACGCAAAAGTTTCTCGTGAGCACGTGAAAGTCTGTGTATTTTTTATTTTCGCAAAGGTCCCTTTAGGGGCTCCGTAATTTTAACACAATATTCTATACGTTTATTTTTTTGTCCTGTAAATATTTTTTTTTACACATTAAAACAAATTGTTCTATTCATTACTAAAAGCACTTTTTACAACTACTGTATTGACCCGAATATAAGACGATGTTTTTTTCTTGGAAATACGTCTGAAAAAACGCGGTTGTCTTATATTCAGGGTCTAGACTTTGACATGTCAATAATACATCCACAACAATAGGTGGCGCCAAATACGCATAAAACGAGTGTGCCATGAAATACGTAATGTAATGCGTGTTGTAAAAATCGCGAGAAAAACAAAAGAAAAGCTTACAGCTGCACGAGTCGTGACTGTCACGTTAGCCTGATGGGACCAAACTCCCTTTGTGATTTTAAAACGTAAGACAGTACCCAGATTTGAAGACTACAGTAAGATTTAACTTCTACTGTTAATAAGATTTTGGAAATGCTCTAACTGAAAGACGATCCCCATATCTAACGATATATTTCGCAAGTTCGTCTTCAGTCATAATTGCAATGACACTTATGTTGATCTAAAAGGAAATGTCAGCTATAAATACATTGGCAACGAAAGCATGCATATGGATTAATTATAGCCTAACTGTAACACAATTTACCTTATCCTCTTTTATATTCTCAATTGAATATTGAGAAATATCTCGTGACCTCAAAAAAATCAACCAAATCTTCTTCCATGTTGCGACCTTTCGAAAAATTAAGTTCTAAACAACTCTCACCCCCACATTAGTAATGATGCTAATGCAAAATGCCTAAACCGGAAATTGCGAAGGCGTGTGCACGCCATACGTTTCTCGTGCGCACGAGATAGTTTCCGATACATTTTTCGTGTGCACGCAAAAGTTTCTCATGAGCACGTGAAAGTCTGTGTATTTTTTATTTTCGCAAAGGTCCCTTTAGGAGCTCCGTAATTTTAACACAATATTCTATACGTTTATTTTTTTGTCCTGTAAATATTTTTTTTTACACATTAAAACAAATTGTTCTACAACATAACTTAGGTTTACCTTCAGAAAAACAACATACAATTTTAAATTAACAGAATATAAAACAGAACAAAACATTTTTGTGTGCACTGACAATTCAGCTGACCAGGGAGGCCCTGGTGGAGCTGCTGGACCTGGATGGGCTGCCACAATACAGACCCTGGTAAGGCCTCTCTGCTGGTGGGACATCATCTGGGATGGTCTCCAGAATGTTGGAGTGCATATTTCCACTGTCCACTGCATTGTCTACCAACAGGTTTGCAGGGCTGACACAATCGACGGCTGTCATATCACTGAGATGTTTTCAGAAAGGGAAGAATAAATTAAATTAACTTGCACACTCAAATCAAACTATCAAATATTTCTATGTTCAAAACAGTTTTATGGTCCATTACATTTTTGTCTTAGAATTGTAAAACTATAATGCCTCTTACTTGCCCGTTACAAATAGATGTGGTCAGTGGTTACCTCCTCCAGGGCAGACATCTCTGCAGACAGATGGTCACGCCAGGGAGAACCACTGACTGTCTCCAAAGCATGCTCCTCCTCTGCCACATCCTCCTCATGCTCATCCTCCCGGGCCATGATGTCACCTAGCCCAAGGCAGATGTTATGGAGGATGGCACTGGCTGTTATGACCTGAAATGGTAAAAAAGGGAACAAAAGTACATCTTCAGAAAAATTAATGTTTATTCCTTTACAGTATTTAAAAAATGTCTTCACGTCACTAAATTCACTTACGTGAGGTACAAAGGTGTGGTGCACCTCCAGTGCTTGCAGGAAGATGGCCCTGAACCTGGTCTTCATCATCCCAAAAGCACGCTCTATAATGGAGCGTGCCCTGGAATGATGGACGTTAAAGCGCTGGGCTCCCACACCTTGTACTGGTCTCTTGTAGGGAGTGATGAGGGGGAGTATGTGTTGGAGGCATGAGTAACCTCCGTCTGCCAGGATAAAGTGCCCTGGAGGAGGGTACACTGACCTCCTGTACAGTGGGCTGTGGTGGAGCAATCGTGCGTCATGCACTGACCAAGGCCAGCCCACGTAGGTGTCAATGAAGTGGCCCTGATGGTCACAAACAGCCTGCAGGATAATAGATGGAAACAGTTTCCTGTTCCTGTAGCACTGACCATCAGGGCCGCTCGGTGGCTTGATGCAGACATGGCAACCGTCGATTGCTCCTGCAGATTTCAAAAAAGCTCTGTGTCTTGCCAGCCCTGCAAACCCACGGCAAAAGGCCTCCAGGTCTTCTGGGGTCTTCGGGAGGTGAATCACTTTGTGGTGAATGGCCAGCACCTCCTCAGCAACTTGGTGGACAATGCGGTGGACAGTGGAAGGAGGCACGTCAAACACTCTGGAAACCACTATGTATTATGTACCACACGCCAGCCAGAAAAGAAACGCCAGGGTCTCGATTGTAGCACCCCAACCGTGTTGCCGTTCACTTCTCAGAAGATCCAGCCGCAATGTCAGGGCCTCCCTGCTCAGCCGAAAATCAGGCCGTGTGTCACAGTCATTAAAAAAACCTGTCCAGCACTGGCACATTCAGCTTTATCCTGCAGTATAGGGGTCTGGTCTGATTTAGGGAAAGAAGGAAAAGGGAAATTGTTTAGAGCTATGACAAAGAAATCAGTAGAAGAAATATTGAGAAACTTTAGGAAACTATTTTTTAGTAACTACTAATATACCACACTGATGGAATGTACTAGTCAAATTTAAAACCTTGAAGGGATAGTTCAACCAAAAATTTAAATTCAGTCATCATTTTGCTCACCACTGACAACCATAGTATTTTTTTTCCTATGGTAGTCAATGCGGGCCAGATCTGCTTGGTTACAAACATTGTTCCAAATATCTTCCTTTGTGTACAGCAGAACAAAGAAATGTACACAGGTTTGGAACAACTTGAGGGTGAGTAAATGATGACCAAATTTTCCTTTCTGGGTGAACATAAAAAGTATTATCTTGCATACTGTAATAAAGTATGGAAAATAAAAGCGAAGGTATGTATTGTTCTGAAAAAGAATTCGTCAGGATGGTTTTGCATTAATATTACTGCTGCACTACTGTGTATGTTGCATTTTACTTCTGAATATGTTTAAGGTTGTTAAATTTAAAATAGCCTACTTCATATACTGTTGGGCAGTTTAATCTACAACAATGCATCAAAAGACCATATTTTTATAGTGCTGCTGTCCTGTGAGAACAAATCATCACAGTAACCTACTTCACATTTGTACTGAATACTTAACGAATGTGCTTCGCTACAGTCCACCACTGGTCATTTTGAAAATTAAACTAACATTTCTTTTCAGAATATTAACAAATTGTTGCTAACTACAGCTGCAACCCATATCAAAACCTGCATCCAAAGGATTGGACCGGCCCTACGGAGCACTGTTCAGCTGTCACAGCTGCCACTGAACATTGAGATGAACAGTGCTCAATTTGTTTTTATTTATTCACAGTTTTATTTTTATGGTTATTTAACTGCCTAAAATCATGGTTGCAAACCTTTCTAAATATGTTCACCATGGTCAAAACAATAAACTATTATAAAATCGCACCTTCGTAAGATATCAGTCAGCATTTGAACCGCTATATACGTGTGTATTTTGTATTTTTTCATATGTATCAATACATTATTTAAGTCTGTTCAAATGCAATGCCTGCATTTAAAGTTGTAATCCGGCAAGGACGCAGCAAAACAATGTAACTTACCTGGCCACGCTCTTGGCTAAGCCTGAGGTACATCACTCGGTGCCGCTGGGGGTGAAACATTGCCACCATCTCCTCCATTACAGTATAAAACAAAAACAAATATGAGCAATGCTGGCCCCAAAACTTTTTTCAATGACTATCCCTGTCAGGATGGCAGCTGTTCTCTCGCACCATTGCTCTGCGACAGGAGTGGCAATCGGGAAAAACTGGTGGCGGAATTAGGAAATCCTGCGAACGCAGAGCGTCTCATGCACTTTGAAGGGTCATTCGTGCACTTCGGAGGCGTGGCCTTCGAAGTCCTACACTTCGAAGAGCGCACACTTCATTTTGGGACACACAAGCTGCAGTGTCTTTGTCCAAGGTGCCACGACTGTCTTATGAGGACATTTGTGTATCTCAAAAAACAGTGAATTTTGAGCACCTATTAGACAAGGTTAACAGAGGCTGAACAACAGAAGGAACAACTCTCTTCCTTCTAAACAACTTTATAATTATAAAAATATGGTCTTCACCTAGTGTGCCCAAAAGATTAAACAAAAACTTTAAAAAAAATAGGTAAGCTCACAAAATTAGGTAAGCTCATGTATCATATGATTCCAAACAAGCATGCAAACTTGAATGTTGGCACTTTAACAAAAGGGTAAAAATGACTATATTCCTTTTGCAAATTCCCTGAAATTACTAAAGGTAAGTATGTTAGAAAACAATGTTCTGCTAAATGAATAAAGTTATTTATTACGACCCCAGTCTAGGGTCAGGGAGGTAACATAAAGAGTACTGGGGCTGCTTTTACTATTCCAGTGTTTTTATTTTCTGTTTACACCAAATCTGTTAAGTTTTCTTTAGAACTAAATCTTTACTTAGTGATGGCATATGAAAGGGGTCTCTTCACCGTGAATTCTCAATGTTAATCCCAAGATTTGCTTGGTCTGAGCCAGATTTTCCACAGTGTGAACACTCATGTGGCCTTTGAGGTTTCCTTTGTGACAAAAACTCCACACTTCGGGCATATGAATGGCATTTCTCCATTGTGAATTCTCATGTGGACTTCACGGTTTCCATTTATAGTGAAACTTTTACCACATTGTTGGCAGTTGAAAAGACTCTCTCCAGTGTGAGCACTCATGTGGACTTTGAGGTTTCCTTTGTGACTAAAACTCTTTCCACACTGTTGGCAGGTGTAAGGTTTCTCTCCAGTGTGAATTCCCATGTGCCTTTGAAGGGTTCCATTATCAATGAAACTTTTTCCACACTGTTGGCAGGTGTAAGGCTTCTCTCCGGTGTGAATTTTCATGTGGACTTTAAGGGTTTCTTTTTTAGTGAAACTCTTTCCACATTGTTGGCAGATGAAATGACTTCTAGCTCCTGTCTTTTGAGCTCTCTTTTGTGTTGCCTGTTCAGTTTGTGAGCAACTAAAACTTTCTCCAGTAAAATCATGTTTCTCAGACTGATCTTTGTCTTCCATTTAATTTAGTTCTTCACATTTCTCACCAGTGTGAACACTCATGTGGCCTTTGAGGTTTCCTTTTTGACAGAAACTCTTTCCACACTTAGGGCATATGTACGGCTTTTCTCCATTGTGAATTCTCATGTGGCTCTCTAGGCATCCTTTTTGAATGAAAGAGTTTCCACACCATTTGCAGGTATAAGGCTTCTCTCCGGTGTGAATTCTCATGTGAACATTACGGTTTCCTCTATCAGTAAAACTCTTTCCACACTGTTGGCAGGTGTAAGGTTTCTCTCCAGTGTGAATTCTCATGTGCCTTTGAAGGGTTCCATTGTCAATGAAACTTTTTCCACACTGTTGGCAGGTGTAAGACTTCTCTCCGGTGTGAATTTTCATGTGGACTTTAAGGGTTTCTTTTTTAGTGAAACTCTTTCCACATTGTTGGCAGATGAAATGACTTCTAGCTCCTGTCTTTTGAGCTCTCTTTTGTGTTGCCTGTTCAGTTTGTGAGCAATTAAAACTTTCTCCAGTAAAATCATGTTTCTCAGACTGATCTTTGTCTTCCATTTCATTTAGTTCTTCACATTTCTCACCAGTGTGAACACTCATGTGGCCTTTGAGGTTTCCTTTTTGACAGAAACTCTTTCCACACTTCGGGCATATGAACGGCTTTTCTCCATTGTGAATTCTCATGTGGACTTCAAGGTTTCCCTTTATAGTGAAACTTTTACCACATTGATGGCAGTTGAAAAGGCTCTCTCCAGTGTGAACACTCATGTGAACTTTGAGGTTTCCTTTTTGACTAAAACTCTTTCTACACTGTTGGCAGGTGTAAGATTTCTCTCCAGTATGAATTCTCATGTGGCTATCGAGGCTTCCTTTTCGATTGAAATTATTTCCACACAGTTTGCAGGTGTAAGGCTTCTCTCCGGTGTGAATTCTCATGTGAACATTATGGTTTCCTCTATCAGTAAAACTCTTTCCACACTGTTGGCAGGTGTAAGGTTTCTCTCCAGTGTGAATTCTAACGTGCCTTTGAAGTGTTCCACTTTTAATGAAACTTTTTCCACACTGTTGGCAGGTGTAAGGCTTCTCTCCGGTGTGAATTCTCATGTGGACTTTAAGGGTTTCTTTTTTAGTGAAACTCTTTCCACATTGTTGGCAGATGAAATGTCCTGTCTTTTGAGCTCTCTTTTGTGAATTCTGTTTAGTTTGTGAGCAACTAAACAAACTTTCTCCAGTAAAATCATGTTTCTCATACTGATCTTTGTCTTCCACTTCCTTTAGTTCTTCACTTTTCTCTTTCAGGTCTAAAGCAAAAAGAGAACAACACAAGTTAATCCTATTTTAATGGCACAAAGCATTCAGCATTTGGCATTCAGCCAAAAAACATTTCAAATCGATCTTGCATTCTTTCTAACACGCACACAGGAGCATGCACGCGCCTCTGAGTGACTCTTCCATCAACCAGTTCAGTTTATCAACACCGCCTGCATGCTGAGGAAAATAGGCTTTCGCACGCTATAAAATACTTCTATTCTTCAAAATTACTGTTATGTTTATTTATGGTTATTTTTGTCATAAAATATTAATTTTGTTATTAGCCATGTAAAGCTTGAAATAATAAGACAAAAAAAATCCCATGTTTTTTTTTTTGACATATACACTGAACAAAATTATAAATGCAACACTTTTGTTTTTGCCCCCATTTTTCATGAGCTGAACTCAAAGATTTAAGACTTTTTCTATGTACACAAAAGGCCTATTTCTCTCAAATATTGTTCACAAATCTGTCTAAATCTGTGTTAGTGAGCACTTCTCTTTCTTGATACACCAGGCTTCTATGGCCCATGTAGTGATATAGTGAGAATGTGGAGGGGGAAAAACAGCTCAATTTTATTCAGTGCCCCAAAATGAGCAAAAATAACAATATGGTGCAGTTATTCATATGGGCAGAAATGTAGCTGAATGTGATTTGCAATTTCATTCCTGGCTGGTGGAACGATCTTCCCACCCATATCCTTAATGCTGAATCCCTGACCATTTTCAAGCGACAGCTGAAAACTCATCTCTTTCGAAGTTACTTGCCTTCATCATCATCATCATATAAAAAAAAAAAAATTCTCTCTTTATCTATTCCTTCTCTTTCTAGCTTGTACTTATTTGAACAATGTCTAAAAACTTGGTATTACAAGCACTTCCTGTATCTGTTTGCCTCTTTAAGAAGAATCGCTTTATGTATCCCCCAATTGTAAGTCGCTTTGGATAAAAGCGTCTGCTAAATGTCTAAATGTAAATGTAAATTCAGTACACCTATAAATGATTGTGAGGTGAACAAATAAATGTTCTTCAAAAGCCTTGTATTGAACATCAGCAAGATGGCAAGCCCCTTGAGCCTTAAAATGAACACTACCTTTTGTGGAGAGGGGGGTTAACATTAACATACAGTAACCCCCATGCAGGAACTGCTTTGCTTTCCCTCAAGCTTATCATTTGTGGAAGGGCGGAATGAGGATTTCAGCATTCCATTCATAAAAGATTGATCCAATCACCATGTGCTTTTTCACTGATAACAGTCCTTCATTTTGAGACCTAAAGGCCGGGACACACCAAGGCGAGTTCAAAGAACTAGAGACAACAAAAGCTGACGGTGTTGTTCTCACTCGCGCCGATGGCCCTGACGCCGATTAAACCTGTTGATTCTGCCGAACGTTCAACCATCGGTTTGGTGTGGACTACCACAGACTGACCAAACCAGTTTTTCTTTGTGGTTGAAGGCACACCTTCACATGCGTTCACACAAAATGGACACAAAATTAACTAAACCTTCTTCATATCAATTTACAGAACTGTATATACTTAATGAGTGCTGTGTGTGATACAACAATGCATTAGGGCTGTCTGACAATTTAAATTTTTAATCTAATTAATTACATGATGTGTTGATTAATTAATCGCAAAATAAATTTGACTGTAAAAATATGCACAAAAGATCATTTAAAAGCTATTTTTGTGTTAAATGAGAAAGTATCAAGTAGACATTACAAATTGTAGCTTTAGAAAGAAATATTTGATTTGATTCAACAACATTTTTTACACAAACATTTAGGATACAACAGCCTAAAGTAAACTATGGAACATAAAAGATCATTTAAGAAACATTGCAGTATTTTTTGTTCATACAATGAAAGCAGTTGATAGCCAAAACAGCTTTGTTACCAACAGACTTCAAAATACCTTCTTTTATATTCCACAAAAGAAAGGTTTGAAACAACATGAGGGTGAGTAAATTATGACAGAATTTAAATTTCTTGACTGAACTAGCCCTTTAATGTTTTATAATAAAAATATTAAGAAATGATTCGTTCAAATGGCTGATTCATTCAGAAGCTAAACATCGCTGTGTTGCTCGGAGACACGCAACAATTCTGCTATGGCTTTAAAGGTAATGCTTTCTGCTAAATTGAGCAAAAACACATAATATTGGGTTTATAATATAACACAATATTAACTTATTTACTGAACTACTGCATAAAATCACATTTAAACAGGGTTTATACAGAAACTGCAAAATAAAATTCCAGGACTTTCAAGCACCATTTTTTGGCTTTCAAGGACTAAAGTCAGAGATTTCACTTATCAAACAATATTGTTATTATCTTTCAAATTATAATACATAAACTAATAAAACAAAATGGTACAAATAAAGTGCAGCACAAGCAAAGCATGCAATGACTGTGGCCACTTTAGCATTTAAAAGGATATTATGGCAGTTACGCTTTCCTTTTATTTTATGAATACATGATTGACCTGAAGAATGAAAGCTATATCATACACTTGGAAAATTATGAGCTATATCATGCTTGTAGAAACTAGGGGTGGGACAATAAACTTAGCTTATGAGATGTGACAAAATACAGAGACTTGGTTTACTAGAACGAGAGAATATTTTAATAATATTTTTAAGAATTTTTCAATTACAAAACATTTGTCTTTTAATCACAAAATGCAAAACAATGCAGTTGTATTTTGAAATGTTTTAACTAATCTATTGCCATAACTAACAATTATTTTGGTAATCAAGTAATCTACTGATTATTTTGACAATTGAGTAATCTGATCATTTTTATTATTAAAAATAGACCCAAGTGAAAAACAGGCATTAATATGATAATATATTTTTAATAATAATTGTATCTTTATATACAAACTAATGATAAGGCAATCATTATTGGTTCAAATAAAGTATCAAATCCAAGTAATTACATGGCTTTATTGAACAACACTGTTAAAACACATAATGTAATATGCCTATATACAATATGAATATATAACCAACTTAAGAACATTATGTATTATAACAAATACCTGCAGAGGGCGCCAACGGCCTGGTGAGGTTTCATTTTACAGTGTGATTCAATGGCGTTTAAATCATTTAATTTTAATATTTGGACAAGCAAACTCAGAGCAACTTTTTGAATTTTGAAAATTTTGAAATCGCAATGTACAACAAATCGCGTATTTAGAAATATGTTTATGTATTCTCCTGTGTTGGCATAGATTTGTAAATGATTTACATTACAAATCTAGTGAGTGCATCCGTTTTCCCAGATGAACATTCAGCAACCCAAACTCACAGCATATGCAGAAGAAGAGTTTGTCGACGGAGCTGCTGAGATGGAGACGTGCTTCATGCTTGAAAATGATAACAGTGCAACACAAAGCGCATCAGACTTCATATGCGTTCCCAAATTAAACCCAAACAAACAGGTTTAAGGTGTAAGATTGCTCTCCAGTATGAATTGTCATGTGGCTATCGAGGCTTCCTTTTCGATTGAAACTATTTCCACACAGTTTGCAGGTGTAAGGCTTCTCTCCGGTGTGAATTCTCATGTGAACATTACAGTTTCCTCTTTCAGTAAAACTCTTTCCACACTGTTGGCAGGTGTAAGGTTTCTCTCCAGTGTGAATTCTAACGTGCCTTTGAAGTGTTCCACTTTTAATGAAACTTTTTCCACACTGTTGGCAGGTGTAAGGCTTCTCTCCGGTGTGAATTCTCATGTGGACTTTAAGGGTTTCTTTTTTAGTGAAACTCTTTCCACATTGTTGGCAGATGAATTGTCCTGTCTTTTGAGCTCTCTTTTGTGAATTCTGTTTAGTTTGTGAGCAACTAAAACTTTCTCCAGTAAAATCATGTTTCTCAGACTGATCTTTATCTTCCACTTCCTTTAGTTCTTCACTTTTCTCTTTCAGGTCTAAAGCAAAAAGAGAACAACACAAGTTAATCCTATTTTAATGGCACGAAGCATTCAGCATTCAGCCAAAAAACACTTCAAATCGATCTTGCATTCTTTCTAACACGCACACAGGAGCATGTACGCGCCTCTGAGTGACTCTTCCATCAACCAGTTTATCAACACCGCCTGCATGCTGAGGAAAATAGGCTTTTGCATGCTATAAAATACTTAATAATTATGTTTATGGTTATTTTTGTCATAAAATATTAATTTTGTTAACCAGTTCAGTTTATCAACACCGCCTGCATGCTGAGGAAAATAGGCTTTTGCATGCTATAAAATACTTATATTCTTCAAAATTAGTTTTTAATTATGTTTATGGTTATTTTTGTCATAAAATATTAATTTTGTTATTAGCCATGTAAAGCTTGAAATAATATAAGATAAAGACAAAAAAAATAAATTTGTTTTGACATATATTTGATACACCAGCCTTCTATGGCCCATGTAGTGATATAGTGAGAATGTAGAGGGGGGAAAACAGCTCAATTTTATTCAGTGCCCCAAAATGAGCTAAAATAACAATATGGTGCCGTTATTATTCATATGGCCAGAAATGTAGCTGAATGTGATTTGCAATTTAGTACACCTATAAATGATTGTGAGGTGAACAAATAAATGTTCTTCAAAAGCCTTGTATTGAACATCAGCAAGATGGCAACTCCCTTAAGCTTTAAAGGGGTCATAGGATGCTACAATCACTTTTACAAGTTACTTGAACTGAAATGTGTGTTGGCAGTGTGTGTACACAACCACCCTATAATGACAAAAATTCACCCAGTGTTTTTTTAATCTGGTTAAATGTTTTCCCCTTTCTCAAATCGAGCCGATCTCAGATGCCTGTTTGTGTGATGTCACAAAAACAGGCCCCTCCCACGATAGTTTAATTGACAGTAGCATTTCAGCACAGACTGGACTGGTGTCTTACCTTAGCCCCGCCCTGAGTGAGCTGTCATCAGTCTGCCATTGTTTCACCGCCGGAGCAGATGTAGACAAGAATGACTCCTAAGCGATTGAGGTGTTCTGTTGTTGGATGTAATAATGAACATAGCAGTCGTCATTTACTCCCGACATCTGAGCCGCTGAACTCGCAGTGGATTACATTGTTTCGGAAGGGAATGCGCCCCCGATCTACATAAATGCATCTATGTTCGCACGAATCATTCATGATCCAGCCTCATCTACAGAAGAAGCGAGTATAATGTTTTGTAATGAATCTTTGCAAATCGCCTTTCCTAATAATGTGCTAATTAGCAAGTTTCACGATGAATGCGGCTGAAGTAAAGTCTCTCTGAGAGCAGCTCGGAAGAGAGGGGCGCGGTCAGCAGAGCTCATTAACATTTAAAGTAAAATGCTACAAAAAGGGCTTAATCTGAAAAAAGCTGTTTTTGACAGGATAAAAAAGGTGTTTTTTTACACTACCATTGAGAATTTTTAACCAAACTGTTACAGACTTTTCATTAAGACCCTAAAGTATCATATCAACTTGTGGAAAATGGGCATTCTATGACCCCTTTAAAATGAACACTACCTTTTGTGGAGAGGGGGGTTAACATTACAAATAAGCGGACAAGCAAACTCAGAGCAACTTTTCGAATTTTGAAATCGCAATGTACAACAAATCGCATATTTAGAAATGTTTATGTATTTTCCTGCGTTGGCATAGATTTGTAAATGATTTACATTACAAATCTAGTGAGTTCATCCGTTTTCCCAGATGAACATTCAGCAACCCAAACTCACAGCATATGCAGAAGAAGAGTTTGTCGACGGAGCTGCTGAGATGGAGACGTGCTTCATGCTTGAAAATGATAACAGTGCAACACAAAGCGCATCAGACTTCATATGCGTTCCCAAATTAAACCCAAACAAACAGCACATGCTATAAACGACCGGACGATATAATGCAAGCACTATCAAAGGTTTTACCACAAACTCAACTTTATACTGATATCGCAAGACCACTTTTCACCTCAAGCGATCCTGAAAGCCGGGAGAAATGGTATTTATTTAAAGGGGTCATATGATGCGATTTCAAGTTTTCCTTTCTCTTTGGCGTGTTACAAGCTGATTGTGCATAGACAATTATGTTATGTTGTTACACATATGACCCCTTTAACACGAGCAGCATTGTTAATTTTGCATGAAAAGATTGTTTTTATCGAAAACAAAAATGAACACTAATTTCGTATATACTTCCTTTTAAAAATTCAATAACTTTTCAAGTACCTTTTCATAAATATGGCTGTTTTCAAGGGTTTTCCAGGACTTAAAATTTCAAAAAGTAAAATTCAAGTACTTCAAGCACTTTAAGCACCTTATACGAACCCTGTTTAAAACTCATGATATTCGGGACAAAATCAGCACTTGTCTGATATTGCTCTCGCTGCTCGTGTGATATCGTATTATTTAAATGAGACTGAAATTCATATAGAGGCATTTATGCACCAATATCTTGAATTTTAGGGCATAACTGCATTAAAGGAGTTGTTGGCCTGCATCATATTTGTCAACAGTCAAATGTAAGATGATGTACAGGTCTGGGGGCGGGTCAGTGCGTTAACTGCGTTAAAATATCTTAAATCGCGTTATTTTTTCATAGCTAATTAATTAGCGCATTAAACTGACAGCCCTACGATGTATGTAACCTTATCTATTAAGGTATATACACTGTATGAATCCATGTGTCAAAATTCAGCATGACATTGATATTTGGTCTTTATATTTTCAGCACAGTGTGTAGGTTAATCTGGAATTGGTTTGGAAAGTGAATTATGCATAGGGAAAACCTTAAAGACATTGTTCTAAAACGTGGACTTTAAGCTATGCAAATAGACCTATGGCTGCACGGTATTGGAAAAAAGCTCACATTGCGATATTTTGTTTTTATACAATATATATTGCGATATGAAAAAAAATCCCCAGATGACTTGAATAGCTCTATTTGGAAGAAAAAATAATCAATGACTGGGGTGATTTTGTAGGCGAGTAAAACAGCATAGAAAATAAACAAATTACATGCATAGATAAATATAATAGAACAAAGACACAAATGAAATAAATGGTGCTTAATATTTTTAAGTTAATTATAACAGTATTCGAGTACAAAAATGTAATAATTAAATGTAAAATAACACTGAATAGTCTTCACTGTATAAAATTATTAAATCTAATAAATCTATGTTAGAGCTACAAAAGTGATTTTTCTCCGTTTTGTTGTTTGATTAACATTCATGACACAAAAAGCCTCATGAACGTTAAACTGCTGTGAACAAATATACTGTTACACATCCATTTTCTTTCTCACTTGTTTACCTCCACCTAAGCCAGAAGCAACCGAGTTTACAAGGATACTTGCAGAGACATGCATTTTGACAATTTAGCGCGCATGTCATTTCAGGCACAAATAGACACGAAAGTGAACAGCATTCAGTGTTCACGTGCATCTGCGTGGCTCTCACCATGTCTACACCGGACGCGAGCAGCGCAACGCGACAACATACTATAGAACCCATTATAATCAGTGATGCTGACTGACTACACTGGATGCGGCACGGCATAACACAACAAATCCCCGATAGTAAACTGATGCCTCGTTCTATTTACAACATACTGAAAGTAGCACAGCTGTTTGTTTCTGGGGTAACTGCTGCATTTTTGCTGTTCAGCACCATCTGCTGTCAAACAGTGAATGTGCGCTTTCATTCAAAAGCCCCTCCTTCCCCAATTCCGCCATGCGCTTCTCATTCATGCTTGCTTACATCAGAGTGATCATCTTTGACGCAGATTACAGCGGTGTTGTGCATTGGGACCAAGCGGCAACCTCCCGCTCTCTCTCGTGAAGCCAACACGGAAGTGACTTAAACTGTAATTCGTCAACTGGCCGCTAGCGGCTGGCTGCAAAAGGGAGTCAATCCCATAGACTCGCCATGTTAAAATGCCCAACTTTACAGCAGAAAAAAACATGTTTACAGCCTGGTTCAAAAAATAATTTTGGTTTATATAGCTTATTTTGCTTTTCATGACAACTGTGAGGGAGGTGAATTTTTTTATAACTCATCCGTTTAAATTATATCAAGCTTTAAAGTTCTGCATAATTAAGGGCGTGGCCACTTGAGTGACAGGTGGATTGCCGCTGCTGTCACCACCGTCGAGCTAAGTGGGCGTGGTTTCAGCAACCAGCTGATTCGATTATCCAGGAGTGACATGCGGTGATGCGCTGCCAAGATGGCGCTCTTCGGAAATCTACGGGTGACGTCACGGACACTAACTTTGTAGAAAACGAAGCGTTTGAGAGAGGCGGGGCATAGAGGTCATACAATAATGTACAGTATTTGAAAAATAATGTTTTTTGAACATTAAAGCATGTCAACATATTCTGTTACACCAGAATATTATGTTATGTTGTTACACATATGACCCCTTTAACACGAGCAGCATTGTTAATTTTGCATGAAAAGATTGTTTTTATCGAAAACAAAAATGAACACTAATTTCGTATATACTTCCTTTTAAAAATTCAATAACTTTTCAAGTACCTTTTCATAAATATGGCTGTTTTCAAGGGTTTTCCAGGACTTAAAATTTCAAAAAGTAAAATTCAAGTACTTCAAGCACTTTAAGCACCTTATACGAACCCTGTTTAAAACTCATGATATTCGGGACAAAATCAGCACTTGTCTGATATTGCTCTCGCTGCTCGTGTGATATCGTATTATTTAAATGAGACTGAAATTCATATAGAGGCATTTATGCACCAATATCTTGAATTTTAGGGCATAACTGCATTAAAGGAGTTGTTGGCCTGCATCATATTTGTCAACAGTCAAATGTAAGATGATGTACAGGTCTGGGGGCGGGTCAGTGCGTTAACTGCGTTAAAATATCTTAAATCGCGTTATTTTTTCATAGCTAATTAATTAGCGCATTAAACTGACAGCCCTACGATGTATGTAACCTTATCTATTAAGGTATATACACTGTATGAATCCATGTGTCAAAATTCAGCATGACATTGATATTTGGTCTTTATATTTTCAGCACAGTGTGTAGGTTAATCTGGAATTGGTTTGGAAAGTGAATTATGCATAGGGAAAACCTTAAAGACATTGTTCTAAAACGTGGACTTTAAGCTATGCAAATAGACCTATGGCTGCACGGTATTGGAAAAAAGCTCACATTGCGATATTTTGTTTTTATACAATATATATTGCGATATGAAAAAAAATCCCCAGATGACTTGAATAGCTCTATTTGGAAGAAAAAATAATCAATGACTGGGGTGATTTTGTAGGCGAGTAAAACAGCATAGAAAATAAACAAATTACATGCATAGATAAATATAATAGAACAAAGACACAAATGAAATAAATGGTGCTTAATATTTTTAAGTTAATTATAACAGTATTCGAGTACAAAAATGTAATAATTAAATGTAAAATAACACTGAATAGTCTTCACTGTATAAAATTATTAAATCTAATAAATCTATGTTAGAGCTACAAAAGTGATTTTTCTCCGTTTTGTTGTTTGATTAACATTCATGACACAAAAAGCCTCATGAACGTTAAACTGCTGTGAACAAATATACTGTTACACATCCATTTTCTTTCTCACTTGTTTACCTCCACCTAAGCCAGAAGCAACCGAGTTTACAAGGATACTTGCAGAGACATGCATTTTGACAATTTAGCGCGCATGTCATTTCAGGCACAAATAGACACGAAAGTGAACAGCATTCAGTGTTCACGTGCATCTGCGTGGCTCTCACCATGTCTACACCGGACGCGAGCAGCGCAACGCGACAACATACTATAGAACCCATTATAATCAGTGATGCTGACTGACTACACTGGATGCGGCACGGCATAACACAACAAATCCCCGATAGTAAACTGATGCCTCGTTCTATTTACAACATACTGAAAGTAGCACAGCTGTTTGTTTCTGGGGTAACTGCTGCATTTTTGCTGTTCAGCACCATCTGCTGTCAAACAGTGAATGTGCGCTTTCATTCAAAAGCCCCTCCTTCCCCAATTCCGCCATGCGCTTCTCATTCATGCTTGCTTACATCAGAGTGATCATCTTTGACGCAGATTACAGCGGTGTTGTGCATTGGGACCAAGCGGCAACCTCCCGCTCTCTCTCGTGAAGCCAACACGGAAGTGACTTAAACTGTAATTCGTCAACTGGCCGCTAGCGGCTGGCTGCAAAAGGGAGTCAATCCCATAGACTCGCCATGTTAAAATGCCCAACTTTACAGCAGGAAAAAAAACATGTTTACCGCCTGGTTCAAAAAATAATTTTGGTTTATATAGCTTATTTTGCTTTTCATGACAACTGTGAGGGGGGTGAATTTTTTTATAACTCATCCGTTTAAATTATATCAAGCTTTAAAGTTCTGCGTAATTAAGGGCGTGGCCACTTGAGTGACAGGTGGATTGCCGCTGCTGTCACCATAGACACGAAAGTGAACAGCATTCAGTGTTCACGTGCATCTGCGTGGCTCTCACCATGTCTACACCGGACGCGAGCAGCGCAACGCGACAACATACTATAGAACCCATTATAATCAGTGATGCTGACTGACTACACTGGATGCGGCACGGCATAACACAACAAATCCCCGATAGTAAACTGATGCCTCGTTCTATTTACAACATACTGAAAGTAGCACAGCTGTTTGTTTCTGGGGTAACTGCTGCATTTTTGCTGTTCAGCACCATCTGCTGTCAAACAGTGAATGTGCGCTTTCATTCAAAAGCCCCTCCTTCCCCAATTCCGCCATGCGCTTCTCATTCATGCTTGCTTACATCAGAGTGATCATCTTTGACGCAGATTACAGCGGTGTTGTGCATTGGGACCAAGCGGCAACCTCCCGCTCTCTCTCGTGAAGCCAACACGGAAGTGACTTAAACTGTAATTCATCAACTGGCCGCTAGAGGCTTGCTGCAAAAGGGAGTCAATCCCATAGACTCGCCATGTTAAAATGCCCAACTTTACAGCAGGAAAAAAAACATGTTTACCGCCTGGTTCAAAAAATAATTTTGGTTTATATAGCTTATTTTGCTTTTCATGACAACTGTGAGGGGGGTGAATTTTTTTATAACTCATCCGTTTAAATTATATCAAGCTTTAAAGTTCTGCGTAATTAAGGGCGTGGCCACTTGAGTGACAGGTGGATTGCCGCTGCTGTCACCACCGTCGAGCTAAGTGGGCGTGGTTTCAGCAACCAGCTGATTCGATTATCCAGGAGTGACATGCGGTGATGCGCTGCCAAGATGGCGCTCTTCGGAAATCTACGGGTGACGTCACGGACACTAAGTCCATGTTTTTATACAGTCTATGATTGTGACCAGTTGATGGGAAAAGTATTCTTAAAATGCATGGGGTGCCACAGGACTCAGTATTAGATCCTCTTCTTTTTATGCTTGTAGATTATTTTTGAAAACAAGCAAAATATGTTTGCTGCGTAAATCAGATGGACTTACTGAAAATGCTAATTAATTCTCTGGTAGCAGGAGAAACTGAGGTTTCCCCAGTAACGGCTGTACACAAATCAGCACTGAGCTCACAAACGCTGCTTTATCAGGCATATAAAATGCAAGATGAAATGTAAATGACATCGAAAATTTTCTAAAGATTGTCTTCCTTTAGAAATACAGTGAAATAAAAACACCCGCGCCTCGTTATGATTTTTAAATGTGCAGTATGTGCTCATGTTTATTCAACGAAGCCTTTTGGAAAATCTGTAATTTTTGATATTGTGTCGAGCGCCACAAATAAATAAATGTATGGGAAACACATCCCACAGCACAACCACCTGAGCCCAACTTCAGTCTACTCATCACCTTAACTTTAACTGCGTTTGTAGCCGGTGCCATAGCCAGACTGATAAACAAACACAGACCGGAAGTTAACTTCGGGCCAGGCGCGTGCGCCCGATGAAACCATCTATATGTTTCCTCTGATAGAAAGTAAGTCTTATATGATATGCAAGAGTATGCAAATTTGTGACATTGGTGTATGAACGTTTTCAAAAACAAATCATGATTCAACAAAAACTTTTATAATACAAAGTCTTCTAAATTTAGGGGAAAAAATGTATGAGCTACTGAAAACACATGTACATGAAAAACAAACATACTCTGGGTCACCTTATAATCATGATAAGATTAAAGTTATATTTCTCTCAGGCATCTCTCCGGCTAGAATACATCTTTAGTACAGTGTGTTACTTGTTTGCTGAGAGAAACGAAAGACTAATAGAAATGTTGTGCGGAAAAAGCCCTTATACGGAGTTGGTTTGGGTGGGTTTTATGCAAATGACTGACCTCAGACATGGGGTCACTCCAGTGTTTCCCCTGTCATTATATTAGAGGGGCGGCCCATATCATACACACAGAAATGTAAAGATATTCACGGCAACCCATCAAAATGAAAGTTCGGATTAACTTGAGGGCATTGGCAGAAATATATTACTATTGTTGAGCAGAATGTACGCAGGGCCGTTTCTAGGCATAGGCGAGCTAGGCGGTCGCCTAGGGCGCCACCAGCTGAAGGGGCGCCAATGAGCGCACGTACTGGCACTTTTAGCAGGGTTGTGATAAGGAGTGGCCGGTCATCCTGAAATATGACTGCCGCCCCCACTGGATCCCCCAACATTATTGGGCTAGAGTACTGTCAATCTGACGATGCCTGTATGCCACTAGATCAGAGTGCTGTCAATTGCTGCCTGATTGTTGCATGCAAAGTTTGCATTTGGAGCGCTCAACAACGCCATTAGATCAGTGGGCTCTGTCAGTGCTTTGGCAGGGTAACACTTTTTTTTTGCCATGCAATAAAGCTAAGTTCAAAGGCCAATTTAAAATATTGGTACAGTAAATAAAGTGCACAAAATCAGTATTTTGTTTAGGCAGTATTTTTGGCACATTTGTCCAAATATTTGTGGCAGATTTCTCCAAAAGGTGTGCGTTTTTTGCGCCAATGCATTGTTAAAGGATCAGCGTGTCATGTAATATTCCCATATATACTTTAACATCGAATTAAAAAAATATTTGTATAGTAAAATTCGCTAATTCACGAGATCAATACATCCTTTATTAAGTGTCGAAATGCTGAATCAGTTCATTCACTTCCAACAGAGCTTAATGGGAGCAGCGTCATAGAGGGCAGAGCGTCACGTTATTTAAAGGGGACGTTAACGAGTAGCAAATGATTAAGTAGCTGCATTGGTTACTTTTATGCCACTGATAAAGCTTTTATATGTAGTTTGGGGTAACAAAGGGGTTTTATAGGTTTGACTGAAATAATAATGCAATAACTATCATAATAATATATAATAACAATAATAATCGAAACTGAAAGCATAAAGAAACCGCGCTACTCATTTGAACTGTGCAGTGCTTAGAGTGTAGAGCCTAGGGATGGGCGTATCGATCCAAAGTATCGATATATCGATACTGCCGCGAGTATCTAAAGTATCGATACTCAAACAAAAAATATCGATACTAAGGTGTTTTATTTACCAGTGATATTGTTAATTTAACAAAAATAATAATTTGTACAATATGCATTAAATAAGACCAAATAACCTTTGTTAGTGAGTAATTGTGTAGGATAGAACTATTTTCCTGCTCATCTGAACACGCAAATGTTGCAAAACAGGCCTGGTTTATACTCACCGCGTCAGCAGGAGCGCGAAGGATGGATGGTTTTCATGCTTAAGTAAAAGAGCAGAGAAGGTGATCATGTTGATACTCTTGAAGAAAAAAAAACATGCAAGCACTGTCACCGACAGCAAGTTTAGATTTTCTTTTCTTTTTGTTTTCATTTTGAAAAGCTCGTTATCTTTGCTGTTTACCTCACGTTATGCTATGGAAGCTTTCTTTTATTTATTGTTTTTATTTGATTCCTCAGTGTTTGCCAAATATTCTGTCATTTATTAGTCGGTATATTATACAGCATGTCGTGTATGCCATGCCTAAAATTATTTGTTTTTGTTAATAAACATTTTGTAAGATAGTTTGTCATTGTATAATAATGAATCCATCTTTTGTTTTAGTCTTAAAAAGTGAAAGGTGTATAGATTTATGCAAGAAAAACAAACAATTATCTCCTCTTGTAAAACGTGACGATATCGCAAATTCGAAAGTTAAAGCATCCGAAGCTCGGAGATAAAAGTTCATCAGCATGTATTCAAAAGAGCAACCAGTGGGAAGAATGAGTCTGGAGCCCTGCATATTGCACACAAAAATTAAAACCCGTTTTAGGTAGGCGTGGCTGAATCTTAACTTTTATAAAGAATATCTCTTTGGATTTGAGACTTTAGTCTTTGCATTTTTACAGATCTTCTTTATGCACCAAGAGCTTGTAACACTCCAAAGAGAAAGGAGAAATTGAAATCGCATCATATGACCCCTTTAAAACAAGTCTCTAGACCTTACTCCCATTCCACTCCTCGCGTCTTGCGTTTTTCAAAGCAAACGTTCTGTGAGAATGTGTCATTAAGCATTTCCTGATTCATTTAGTTAATTGCAACATTTCTACTGCTGTTTTTTTTTTTTTTACTATAATCACACAATAATGTAAACTGTTATTGCCAAATCAGGCCTTAAAAACTAATTAGTTCGTTCTGGCCAAAAATGCTATTTTTTTCTCGTTCCGGTTCCATAGTTACCAGTTAGAACAAAATATAAAATACTGCTTATTTATCAGTCTACAGTAAATAACGCTCCCAACGGCCAACACTGGAAACTCTGACGACTTAATTTGAGAGTTGTAGAGATAATTCCTCATCATATATCCTCAAATATATTAGATATTATTAAAGTGTATATATAGTAAAATTATTTTATTTACAAATATTAGATTTTTTTATTAGTTAGACTAGGCCTATTTATAGGAAGCCTATATATTCATAAATAAGTGCAATTTATATAAGCTACCATTTTATTCTTCCCGTTTAATATTTATTAGACTCCAGGTTGAAATAAAAGGATGGTTAATGTTATGAAAAAAAGAGAGAAATCACAGCTTATTCTGCATTTTTACAGAATGCAGTTTCACTTTTTTCCCTCTGCAGAACAAAACGAATAGCCTAAAAACACTTAACTTGCAATGTTAACCTATAGCCTATTACAAAAGAAACACTAAAAAAGATGTGTTTGACAAAATCAGAAAAATAAGGATGAATGATGTTTGACAGCCTAGGGAATGCATCTCCAGAGCATAGACAGTCGCCAATATTAAACATGTTTAATAAAATCTTTGCGAGGACGACTGGCTACAGCTGGTTTTTAAATTCTACAACTAGAATCTTTAGACCGACTGTAAACAACACCAATTATTAATCTGAATTTACAAGCAACTTTTCCAAACGTGTACATTGCGTTAAGACTTTTTCTAACACTGCCAGTCACGAATTGCGAGGGAGAGCGCTCATTTTCTAAAATGTCTCGAGTTAAAAACGAACTGAGAATGAGAATGTGCCAAGAACGTCTCAACTCTCTTGTCGCTCATGGCCATTGAGTCCGAACTCTTAAAGGAGCTCAGTTTCGATGAAGTGGTGGATGACTTTTGCGAGGAGGAAGACAAGAAAGAAACTCCTGTAAGAAATTGTTTAAGCATGCTGGATTGTATAATTGTCAGGGCCTGCAAAATTTATTTTGTAATTGTGTTTTCTTAAATTGCATTTTCTTATACGTGATGATCTGATGTTTAAATTTTGTCACAGAGTTGTTTAGTGACACATAATTTTTTGATTCATGATGCACTAAATATGTGTATATTTGACAGTTAATTCATTAAAGACGCGTTTCATACGCCTCAATTCAATCTCATGAAAGTGCATATAAATAGTACGCCAAATAAAAATGAAAACTTGTGGTATCGTTACGCAAAAATTGACTTTGGCGTGTATATGGTAACAAATTCCGTATCATATGCACGTCAAACACATGCGTATCATATGAACGCCAATATTTTTATGTATTTGGCGTACTATTTATATGCATTTTCATGAGACCGGGCTGCCGCATTGTTGATTATTCGTTGTAGCTATTAGACTTGAGAGAAAAATATCAGAAAAGTGTATTAGTCCTATATTGATTCTGTAAACCCTGTACAATGTGCTTTTTTAGCACAGGGGTAGCGCAGGCATTTGATGCGGAGTGATAACGGTTTGAATATTCATGATCGTAACTTCCACTTTCTATTACTGTGAATGCGCAGCTAAGGGAAAGAACGGGAAAAATGGTATGGTGGGGTGGGGGGCCTTGGAGATAATTGGCCCCGGGGCCTCTGCAAATCATAATCCGTCCCTGACTACAGCTATGTGTAGTAAATTCTGCTCCATCTCAAAGCACGTGATGATGATTTCCTGCCGATTACAGAACCGGCTTTTTTAACAAAATGTGCATGACAATCGCATTCGATTAATCGTGCAGCCCTAGTGTGGGTCATCCATTTTTGTGTCACAGCTTGATGACGATGTGGAAATGTGGGTCCCACGAACAAACCAGTTGAGAATCACAGCTTTTGAAATATCATTCATTTCTGTAGAGCTGCACATTTTAATAAGGATCAGATGAGTGAGTTCAGCTTTGAGAATAAAAACAAACCTGTTTGTTCCTCAGTATCTTCATGTTTGACTCTGAATGCTTCTTCAATCTTCATGTCTTCACTCTCCTCTTTAATAAACTCCATCTTTGTTTGTGTCTCACTATCTTCATGTTTGACTCTGAATGCTTCTTCAATCTTCATGTCTTCACTCTCCTCTTTAATAAACTCCATCTTTGTTTGTGTCTCACTATCTTCATGTTTGACTCTGAATGCTTCTTCAATCTTCATGTCTTCACTCTCCTCTTTAATAAACTCCATCTTTGTTTGCGTCTCAATATCTTCTCGTTTGACTCTGAATGTTTCTTCAATCTTCATGTCTTCACTCTCTTCTTTAATAAACGCCATCTTTATAAAAGTGTGTCACGTGGATCTCAGCTTCTTCAGCAGGAGTTTTTCCGGTGTGTTTGGACACTTTGTCCTGTTTAAGATGAGAATAATTATTAGAGAGAAAAATGCAAACTAAATCTCTGGGTGCGTCTCAATCAGCTCCCTAGTTCAGTAGTTCAGATTAAGAGTTAATGGCCTTAAATGACCTGGAAGAACAAAAAAACAACAACCTAGTATTTACATTTACATTTAGTCATTTAGCAGACGCTTTTATCCAAAGCGACTTACAAATGAGGACAACAAAAGCATGAGTGAGTTCAGCTTTGAGAATAAAAACAAACCTGTTTGTTCCTCAGTATCTTCATGTTTGACTCTGAATGCTTCTTCAATCTTCATGTCTTCACTCTCCTCTTTGATAAACTCCATCTTTGTTTGTGTCTCACTATCTTCATGTTTGACTCTGAAAGTTTCTTCAGTCGTCAGGTCTTCACTCTCCTCTTTAATAAACTCCATCTTTGTTTGTGTCTCACTATCTTCATGTTTGACTCTGAATGCTTCTTCAATCTTCATGTCTTCACTCTCCTCTTTAATAAACTCCATCTTTGTTTGCGTCTCAATATCTTCTCGTTTGACTCTGAATGTTTCTTCAATCTTCATGTCTTCACTCTCTTCTTTAATAAACGCCATCTTTATAAAAGTGTGTCACGTGGATCTCAGCTTCTTCAGCAGGAGTTTTTCCGGTGTGTTTGGACACTTTGTCCTGTTTAAGATGAGAATAATTATTAGAGAGAAAAATGCAAACTAAATCTCTGGGTGCGTCTCAATCAGCTCCCTAGTTCAGTAGTTCAGATTAAGAGTTAATGGCCTTAAATGACCTGGAAGAACAAAAAAACAACAACCTAGTATTTACATTTACATTTAGTCATTTAGCAGACGCTTTTATCCAAAGCGACTTACAAATGAGGACAACAAAAGCAGTCAAAACTAACAAAAGAGCAACAATATATAAGTGCAAATGACAAGTCTCGGTTAGCCTAACACGTAGCAAGGTGTGTATACTGTATATTAGGGCTGCACGATAAATCGCATGCGATATTTAACGTGCATGTTGTCAGTAAAGCCGGTTCTTTAATCAGCGTTAAATCTCCATCACCTGCGGGCTTACACAGAGCCGTTGTTCACCGACAAGCTGCGCAAAACATGCGCAAACTATGATCGTGGTTTTGCGCAGCTTGTCAGTGAACAACGGCTCTGTGTAGTTAATGCTGCTCCATGTGAAAGGTGATGGAGATTTAGCGCTGCTTAAAGAACCGGCTTTACTGACAAGATGCACCTTAAATAATCGCATGCGATTTATCGTGCAGCCCTAGTATATATATATATATATATATATATATATATTATACACACACACATATATATATATATACACACACACA
>NW_015506618.1:43869-54999 GCF_001515645.1 Sinocyclocheilus grahami
ATGAAAAAAATTCCCTTGCAAGGAAAACGTTTGCAGTTTTTTTTTTTTTAAATGTCATTATAGCATTTCCATTGTTTTGAGCAGCGTGCGGACTCGAATCACTGAATCATTTTAAGAAGCAATTGCCTGAATGGAAACGTTTAAAAAGCGCTGTTCATCTCATCCCTGCTCGCCAGAGACTGCTTCGTGTTTATGATCAACTGATTCACGATCAATTAGACGCACCTTTACACATAGAATACCCTTCATTATGTCACTAGGTAAAGCATTACAGTGTTACATTCAGTAAAATCATTTCACATATTTATATACAATTCTCCAAATGACTTGTATTGATTTGAACACTTTAAAGGATTAAAAGCACACACCTTTCTTCGGCCGAATCACAGCCGCGGGAGCGCGGCGCAGCCTTGTGACGTCACATCGCCAGAGCAAAATAAAAGTCTTGTTCGCTAACATGAAAGGCTTTCACACTAGAAAACTAATATTAAATATTAAGATATAAAATTAATTGAAGAGATTAATTACAGAGCTGTCAAAAGCGCTATCAATACAGATGAGCTTTGTCTAGTCTTATATATGAATATAAACAACTGTGAAGTACTTTCAATTCATGATAGACTACAGACCTTTTGTGATATTCTCAATCAGATATAAACACCAGTATCTGGCCTCCAAATTACAGGACTGGAAAGAACTTCTGAATATTTCAATCTCATAATAAATTTGTAGATTAGAGGGATTTAACCATTCGTTAATTTATTAACTGATATTAATCCTTATGACAATGTATTCATCTTATTCCATCAGTTTCTCCCAAAAAATATAAAGACAATGTTAGAAAACACTCTCTGTCTTGTTAAGAGAATGTTCCAGGTATGTCTCACCCCTCCTTTTTTTCTCTCTCTCTCTCACTCTTCTATATACAACGCATTCTCTCTGAATCCCTCCTTCTGTATCCATCTCTCTCTCTTGATATTATGTTTTAAATATGTCTTACTTATATGCGAGGTATGCATGCTTAAATGTATACATTAGCTTCTCTTGGTTCAAATGTCCCAAATAAGGACATGATAGCTAGGAATGAGGTTCGTGATGAAACTCTGAAGACTCTTCAGCATTCTTCGCAAAAGTCTATTCCTAATATGTCCATGTTTTTCTGTACATGTGGCCATTTTATATAAACACATGTTCTTGGCCAAAGATCCTACGTGTATGTTATTCATATCCTCATTGGTTAAGAGGGTGAAACTCCCCTCGACATATGCCTATATAATATCTGTATTTCTATGAATAAATTGAAGTATTGAGGATACATTTGACTGTGTGTTTTCTTACTTCCCAGCCGTCTACACTTTAAGTAACTGAGAATTCTTCAAGGTGGCAAAGAGAATTTACTGAGGGACCAAATTGTTATTTTTTATTAGACAGTAAATTACATTTCAGCTTTACTAATGGCACTTTTCCACTGCGTGGTACGACTCGGCTCGGTTCGGCTCGGCACGGCTTGTGTTTTCACTGCAGTTCAGTAACGCTTTAGAGTGGGTGGGATTATTCACATGTGGTTATAGTTGCGTGAACCGGTATAAAGTGAACCGGAAGTTGCTGCCGACTTAATTTCAGTGAAGTGACGTATTTCCATCTGAAACGGAATATTGAATAGAGGGCGTGGTTTTATGTTTGCGCTCCTCCAAGCCGTCAAACTGACGTCATCAGAGAAGGAATGCCATTCCAGAGCGGAAGTAAATGTTCAGATTTTGATTAAAGATTACCAAAACAAACCATTTTTTCAGCGGATTAACTTGCACGGATTAATTGTTCACATCAAGACTGGCAATGTGCGCTAGTAAAGTCAATAAAGTCCATTTTTATTTCATGCAGACTTTGAAAGTACTGGAAAGGAATACAACAATAATGATTTTAAAACGATTGACTTTGACTGATAGGAACTCTTAAAATTAAAATGGTTGGTGCTGCTGGACCTGGATGGGCTGCCATAGAAAGCCTGGTGCGGCCTCTGCCAGTGGGGCATCATCTGGGATGGGCTCCTGACTGTTTGAGTGCATATTTCCACTGTTCAGCACTGGAACGTTCAGGTTTATCCTGCAGTACAGGAGTCTGGTCTGATTTAGGGAAAGAAGGAAAGGACTAATTGTGTAGAGCTATGACGTAATTGGTGGAAGAAATATTGAGTTACTTTAGTAAAGTACTTTCAGTAACTACTAATAGTGCATTTAAATGCATTATCTTACATACTGTAATGTACTTAAGGTATGAAGAGTAAAACCTTTTATATAAGATTAGTTATTATTGCACTACTGTGTATGTTGCATTTTACTTATGAATATGTTATATATATTGTTGTGCAATGGATATGTTATATATACTGTTGGACAGTTTATATGTACAACAGTGCATCATATTGTAAAAGACCACGTTTTTGTAGTGTTGCCGTCCTGTTAGAGGAAAAAATAAATAAAAAAAAGGCGAGAATGGCAGGCAAAAATCAACAACCTGACCTTCCTTCCTGGTGTTGTAGTACTTTTACTAACTGTGCTATAAAGTTTTCTCACCGGTGAAGAACACAAGATGTATTGTAGTAATGTTGTCTCTGGTCGTCTGATCTGTGTGTGTTCATGCGTTCAGGAGGCGTGGCTTTGGATGGCGATTTGCAGGGAGGGTGGGACATTTCGTTACAATCCACCACTTTGTTATTTTGCAAATTAAACGAACAAAGTTTATTGCTAGAATATTAACTGCTGCGTCCGATATCGAAGGCTGCTTCCGAAGGACTCGAACCGGTCTAGCCTTCGGTCCTTAGCTGACGCGGGGCCCGGTGCAAGGTAGGGAGAGGAGCCCCCCTCGGTTCGTTCATGATTGCATTCCGGGGGGGGTTCGCTGCATGGCCCGGTGCGACCGCACTAGTTGCACCCCCCTAAGGATGGTCCAGCCTACGGAGGACTGTTCTTGTTGCCTAGCAACTGTGACAGCTGCCATTGACGAGCGGCAGTAACGTTTGTAAGTGGACTTTTTATATTTAACTGCATAAAACTAAACAGGGTTGAAAGCCTGTCCGTTCACTATTGTCCATTTATGTACATGTTAATGAATAATAGAATAAACAACATAAAATCACATTTTGGTAAGATAAAATTCAACATTTAACTTCTTTTTATTTTGTATTTCTTTCATATCATTAAATGTATAAATATTCAAGTATGTCCAAACTCAATACTTACATATAAAGTGTAATTAAGGACTTTGCCTCTGAATTGGAGTGCAGCAAACCAGTTTAAGTTACCTGCATGGTCTTGGCTAAGCCTGAAATATTGTTACGGTCGTCACAATCGCAATGACAACATCCCAGATCAACACCATTCATATACCGCAGAGTAAGATTAAATTAATTTACATTTAACCAGATTAATATGGAGAGGTACTCTAAAGCCCTATTCGGACGGGACTAGTTTTACAGGGGGTCATTAGAGAAATTTGTGTTTCACAAGCCCGATTCGGACAGTAATTGTTTCTCATATGGACGTCTGTAAAAATAAATGTACATTTCACCTCAGTGATAAAACTCATGGATTCAGATGGCGATTTATTCACAGTGGAGGAGCGAGTTCTGTGATCCTACGCACCCGAGAAACGTGGCCAGTCACATGATTGTTTGCTGTAAATAAAATTAATTTTATTTACTAACTTATTCTTACTGTGTAAAATGTATTTAAAAATACTTATGTAAAATGTATTCTTATTATTCCAAGCATATTTTATCATATATAATCCTATTTAGTATTTGATTATTTTAATCTCCTGTTTAAAAATAGGAAAATAGAGACGCTATAGTTGTATATAATTATACGCATATATATCCGTTTATAATACACATTTTAAAATTGTATTGCATACCTGCTGCTGCCATAATAAAGACCCATTTCGAATGTTTACGTGCTTTTCTTCTCTTTCTGCTCCCAGTCGCTGTGGTGGAGCAGTTATGAAGTATTCTTATTTTAAATACTTTCCAGCATTTCAGAAATAGGCTAAATATGTATGCAAATTACACTGAAGTAGGCTACGTTACCTTACAGTGTTCGGGAGTGCTCAAAAAGCGTTTAAACGCTGAATTTTGAATCGATTTCTTCTCGTAAACTCAGAGATGTGGATTCGGCAATTAAATTACCACACGACCATTAAAATCACTAACTACCCCCTGTAAATGGTGAAAATCACTTACGTCCCCCTGAGAAACAATTACAGACGTACTTGGTGATTTTAATCCCGTCTGATTCTGCCACGTCTGTGTTTTTCTCACACAACCTCTGTAATAATTCCAGAGCAAATTACCTACTGTTTTTCAGCAAACTCAGTGATCCTCTGAGAAAACTTATCCCGTCCGAATGCGAATGTCTGTGATTACCGGCGATATTTTTTTTCACAACGCGTTTCCTTGTGTGTTTTGGCCAATGTGAATTACCGTAGATGCTCTTACCGCATGTTTGATATATACTGAACAAAATTATAAACACAACATTTGTTTTTGCCCCCATTTTTCATGAGCTGAACTCAAAGATCTAAGACTTTTTCTATGTACACAAAAGGCCTATTTCTCTCAAATATTGTTCACAAATCGGTCTAAATCTGTGTTAGTGAGCACTTCTCCTTTGCCGAGATAATCCATCCACCTCACAGGTGTGGCATATCAAGATGCTGATTAGACAGCATGATTATTGCACAGGTGTGCCTTAGGCTGGCCACAATAAAAGGCCACTCTAAAATGTGCAGTTTTACTGTATTGGGGGGTCCGGGGGGGTCCGAAAACCAGTCAGTATCTGGTGTGACCACCATTTGCCTCACGCAGTGCTCAGGTTGTTGATCGTGGCCTGTGGACTGTTGGTCCACTCCTCTTCAATGGCTGTTCGAAGTTGCTGGATATTGGCAGGAACTGGAACACGCTGTCGTATACGCCGATCCAGAGCATCCCAAACATGCTCAATGGGTGACATGTCCGGTGAGTATGCTGGCCATGCAAGAACTGGGATGTTTTCAGCTTCCAGGAATTCAACCTCCCTCCCATTCCAGGGCCGTGCATTATCATGCTGCAACATGAGGTGATGGTCGTGGATGAATGGCACAACAATGGGCCTCAGTCACGGTATCTCTGTGCATTCAAAATGCCATCAATAAAATGCACCTGCATTCGTTGTCCATAATATTCGTCTGCCCATACAATAACCCCACCGCCACCATGGGCCACTCGATCCACAACACTGACATCAGCAAACCGCTCCCCCACACGACGCCATACACGCTGTCTGCCATCTGCCCTGTACAGGGAAAACCGGAATTCATCCATGAAGAGAACACCTCTCCAAAGTGCCAGACGCCACTGAATGTGAGCATTTGCCCACTCAAGTCAGTTACGACGACGAACTGCAGTCAGGTCGAGAACCCGATTTTTACCTTAAACCGCATAAACATATTTCATTACACCAAATACACAAAATAATGTACTTATTAGCAGCATCATATGACCCCTTTAATAGCGGCTCCCTGATGTCCGCATTTTATATACAGTATAATTACCCAACGATATAACTGCAAGAGAAAGTATTGAAATCTATATTTTCCCTGTGTTTCCTACCTGCTGTGTGAGCTACTGAAATCACTGCACTGTGAAACAGCCAATAAGAGAAGAGCTCAACATTGAGCCGCCCTATGAAACAGCCAATCAGAGCAGAGCTCAACATTATTATACATGGCCCTTCCAAATAAGGTAATAACAGACCATTTAATTCTAGAGACAAATCCTAGGGTTGTAAATGGACATGTAAAACCGTTTCTGGATATTTTTTGCCCTTACCTAAGCCACATACCTTCTATGTAGATATTAGAGAACAATTTAAAATATTGTATTAATGCATTCTATGGCACCTTTAAGCTTAGCTTTAAAAAGGCCCAGGTCAGTAATGGTGCGCATATCGGCGGGAAGCTTATTCCATAGTCTGGGCCCAGCTACAGAAAAAGCCCAGTCACCCCAATGTTTGTACCGTGACCTCGGGACTTCCAGCAAAAGTTGATTTGTTGACCTAAGAGTCCTGTTTGGCTGATGAAAAGCCAGCATCTCAGTTACATAAGGTGGGGCAAGGCCATTGAGAGCTTTAAAAACAAACAATAACATTTTAAAATCAACTCTAAAAGAAACTGGAAGCCAGTCGAGCGAATAATGAATTGGGGTGATGTGCTCACATTTGCGTGTGTTATTTAAGAGACGGGCTGCAGCATTCTGCACCAGCTGAAGGTGCCTGAGGGACGACTGTGAGACACCAACATAAAGTGCATTACAATAATCTAGTCTTGAACTGATAAAAGAATGAATAGCGTTCTCAAGGTCAGAGCGATTCCAAAATGGTTTGACCTTGGCCAAAAGACGTAGCTGAAAAAAACTAGCTTCAACCACGCTGTCAAATTTCAGGCTACTATCAAAAGTCACACCGAGATTTCTGACAGTTGGTCTAAGCTTTGAAGTCAGCGCATCAAAGTCAGAAGTTACAAACTCTCCAAATAAAATATATTCAGTATTTTCTTCATTTAAATGAAGGAAATTTAGCTCTAACCATAGTTTAATGTCATTAATGCAATCAGTTTGATTAATTTACACCATCGAATCAGTTTGATAAATAAACACCATTACAGACAATAATGTGGTTGTGTACTGAACATATTAGTCAATATTTCCTTTTGTTTTTCAGATTTCAACATTTATGAAGATCTTATACTGCAACTAAATGTTTCACCAAATTTTATTGCAAAGCAGAAGCACTCGGCCATATTTTGAAGAATATACTGCCAGACTACAGGTATCTTCATAACATATCTTAAGGGGACGATCAGGAGGACTTCAGCATTATCTTGGAGGGTGTGCTTGGAACATCAAGCTAGTGTCTGTGCCATTCTTCCTGGACTCACACATGCACTAAACCTCACCTATACCTGGAGACACATTTGAGGCTTTTCAGAAACTATTCTTGGAACTGGATGTGTGCATGTTTTCCCTCAAATTACAATCACTCACAAACATATTTATGGCTTAGATTTTGAGAGACTATTTATTGATTCATTGATTTTAAGTTTTAGGATTTATACGCAGGGCTGGAAATGGGATGGGGGGACGCGGGGGGGACGGAGTCCGGGGAGTGAATTTTGAGGGGGGACGGCATTTCATTTCCAACTGGTTAGGTTTATTTGGAAATTAAAGTGATTTCAATATTTTATCCATTTAAAAGACTACGAAAGCGATCCCAGTTCTGCACATAAACCTAGCGCTGGCACGATATATTTGTGTCTATGATTAGCTCCGCAATATGGCCCTAATGACTGCAGCCAATGGAAATGCTTCTCTAAATCAAAAACAGACTGCAGTTTTTGTCATTCATTGTAACAAACAAAGTGTAGAGACGATGTAAATAATAAATTCAGTATGCAGTGTAGAGAGCTTCATTAATTAAAATGGACAGTTTGAATGATAAAATGAACTAAGAGGAGTGAGAGCTTTTTAATGATTATAAAGGGAGTTTACAAATGTGAAATTGAACTTACAACAGTTTTATACATTTTTGTTGTCTGATTTTGCTCCATTTCGTCATTGAAAATAGTTCCAAACAAAGTCACAGCTGATCCGCTGCGCATGTTCAAGCAAACGCAGTTTTGTTTTCTGAATCTGCGTTTTTGAACAAATCTAGTGAGTCAATGATTCAATGATCCATTCATTCTAGTTGTGTCCACTTTTGGAAGGCCAAACAAAGTAGTTTCGCTTTCACAACGAAACACATGGCAGGCTTCAGTGAGGAACGACCGGCGGGCTTGAGAACGGCGCGGCCGGCGGATTCGACGAAGGAGTAGCCAGCGGGCTTGCGGCAGCCACATGTGACGACCCCGGGTTGGACTCCGCTTCGTTGATGTATTTCCTCAGCGACCAGCACGGATCAGCTCTAGGCATGACGAAGCGGATATCGTCCTCTTTTGGAAGACCAAACAAAGTAGTTTCGCTTTCACAACGAAACACATGGCAGGCTTCAGTGAGGAACGACCGGCGGGCTTGAGAACGGCGCGGCCGGCGGATTCGACGAAGGAGTAGCCAGCGGGCTTGCGGCAGCCACATGTGACGACCCCGGGTTGGACTCCGCTTCGTTGATGTATTTCCTCAGCGACCAGCACGGATCAGCTCTAGGCATGACGAAGCGGATATCGTCCTCTTTTGGAAGACCAAACAAAGTAGTTTTGCTTTCACAACAATACTACAGTGAGAATAAAAGTTACGCCTTCTTTCTTTGCGTGAACATTTGGGCGGCGTTATGCAAATCTTCCCACACAGTGACATACACATGTGGGGGCATGTTTAAATGAGGCGTTTTAGGAGGGCGTGGACAAGTCTTAACTTTTATAAAGAATATCTCTTTGGGTTTGAGACTTTAGTCTTTGCAACTTTAGGGATCTTATCTATGCATGAACAGCTTGTAACACTCCAAAGAGAAAAGAAAATTTTTAAATTGCATCATATGACCACTATAACACAATTTAGTCCAGAATGTGACTTACCACAATTACATGATCCGTTTGTTTGTTTGTTTTTCTTCATATATTTAAACTGCTGCTTTAAATTGTATATAGAATGATTTATAAACAGTTGTGACGAGAGGGGCGG
This sequence comes from Sinocyclocheilus grahami, assembly GCF_001515645.1. Lineage (NCBI taxonomy): Eukaryota > Metazoa > Chordata > Actinopteri > Cypriniformes > Cyprinidae > Sinocyclocheilus > Sinocyclocheilus grahami. The sequence continues at coordinate 52,574 of NW_015506618.1, forward strand.
GGCCGAGAGCCGTGGGAACGGAGCGAGGCCGGTGGAGTAATTGCTAATGCGCGACACCTGCGCCACTCACCGGTCTCGAGTCTCACGGAGGAGCTCCGGAAGGATAAAAGGATGAGTGACGACAGTGAAAGATGAGAGAGGACCAGGCCTGGATATTATTTTGTGTTTTGGTTTTGTTTGTGCGCGACAGTCGTCCGTGAGGGGCTGTCGCGCTGTGTTGTGTTTATTTTATTATTAAAGTTTTATTTAAATGTTCGCCAGTTCCTGCCTCCTTCTTCCCGATCTACGAACTTTGTTACATTGGTGCCGAAATCCGGGAGGAAGGAGGGATACGCTGTCATGAGCCCTCGCTGCTGAGGGGGATCGCGGTGCTGGGGAGATCGGGCAGCAGGAACGAGTGGAGAGACCGCCGGTGGCTGCCCGAGGCGGTGGTGCTGGAACGATGGAAGATGAGGTGGGACGGAGAGCTCGCTGCCGCGCTCCTGGGTCGAGGAGGGGTGGCTGCCGTCCGAGAGGGAGCGGAGGAGTCAGCCCCGTTCGCCAGGAGGCCGGAGCCTGCTGCCATCCGCCATGATTGGGGAGGAGCAGGGAACTCGCTGCCGGCTGCCCTCGATAGGAGGAGCCATCGCCGTCCACCAGGAGGTGGAGGAGTGGTGGGCCGTCCACCAACGATGTCCAGTACCATCGTATGGCACCACGAGGGAGAGCCTCTCAGCTGGTTGAGGACCGAGCGGCAGTGTGTCTGGGAACCGGACCCAGAATTTTTTATTTTTTTCCCTCTCTCCCCTCTCTCGTCTGTCTCTCCTCATCCTTCCGTCTCCTTTTCTCTCGCCTCGTCTGTCTGTCCTTACCCCCAGGTATGCCGCCGCCGCCGTGATCGGCTCCCCCGGAGGGGGGGAGTAAAGCGCAGTCTCGGGAGTAACCCCGGCCTGCGAGGGGCGATGGGGGTATGTGACTAGAGAGGCGGGTGGAGTAATTGCTAATGCGCGACACCTGCGCCACTCACCGGTCTCGAGTCTCACGGAGGAGCTCCGGAAGGATACAAAGGAGGAGTGACGACAGTGAAAGACGAGAGAGGACCAGGCCTGGATTTTATTTTGTGTTTTGATTTTGTTTGTTGGTTTCTGTTTTGAGTTTATTTTATTATTAAAGTTTGTTTAAATGTTCGCCGGTTCCCGCTGTCACGAATTCGGTCCATGGACTTCCGTTTATTCACCACCAGAGGTCACCCTTTCCATTACATTGACTCTTGCACTACACAAACTGTTGCATAGCACCCCGGACTACATATCCCATCATTCTTTGCACGATTTTCACGATCGGTGACCTACGCTTGCCCTGGGACTATTCTTGTGTTTTGCCCGCCATATACCTGTTTGCCATTGTTGTACCCTGCCTGTTTACCACATCTCTTTAATAAAGCCTGCAGATGGATCCACACGTCTCACGTCTCGTCAGCCCCGTAACAGAATACTCAGCCAAACAAGGATCCAGCGGCTATTCCAGAGGACTCTGGCCAGGTATGGACCCAGTCACCCAGCTACTACATCTTCGGCAAGGAGGCCTTTCTATTGAGGAGTATGTTCACCGGTTCTGTGTGCTATCTTATCAAGTTCCTCTGTATGATGAAGTTTTGTTTAAAGACTTGTTCCGTTTTGGACTGGATGAACCCACGAAATCTTGGTTACCTGGAGAGGAATGTAACTGTAGTTTAAGGGATCTTATGGATTATGCTTTGTTGTCTGTTGGCTCTTTGTTTACTGTGGGTGTTGCGGAGGAAGAACGCGACACAATGTCTGTGACTGAAGTGGTGGCTGTACCAGAGCACGCTCACAAAATGGCGGCAGCAGCGGAGCCTGATCGCAAAATGGCGGCCACACTAGAGCACGCTCACAAGATGGCGGCGACAACGGAGCACACTCACAAGATGGCGGACACAACAGCATCCAGTCAAGTCACGGTTGATCATCATGAGTCACGTCAAGTTACAATTCATTATCATGAGTCAAGTCTAGTCACAGCTGTTCTTCCTGAGTTCAGTCAAGCCACAGCTACTCTTCCCGAGTCAAGTCTAGTCACAGTTGATCTTCCTGAGTCGAGTCTAGTCACAGTTGATCGTCATGAGTCAAATCGAGTCAGTTTGTTATCCTTAGTCTGGTCAAGTCACAGTTGATATTTATGAGTCGAGTCTAGTCACAGTTGATCGTCATGAGTCAAATCGAGTCACAGTTTATTATCCTGAGTCTAGTCAAGTCACAACTGATCTTCATGAGTCAAGTCAAGTCCCAACTGATCTTCATGAGTCAAGTCAAGTCGCAGTTGATCGTCATGAGTCCAGTCAAGTCTCAGCTGAGCTGCCAGAGCCTCGTTATGTCACAGCTGATCTTCTAGAGTCACGCCATGTCTCAGCTGTTCGTCCAGAGTCT
>NW_015506618.1:55551-63060 GCF_001515645.1 Sinocyclocheilus grahami
GGCACAGGCTGCAGAACCTCCCGAGATGGCGACACTTGCCTCAGTTTCTTTTGTGGTGGTGGTGCCCAGCAACGCACTTTCTGCCTGTTCTGTCCCGGCCAAGGAGGCCGTCTATGAACTTGCCGATCGGTGACCTACGCTTGCCCTGGGATTATTCTTGTGTTTTGCCCACCATATACCTGTTTGCCATTGTTTGACCCTGCCTGTTTACCACATCTCTTTAGTAAAGCCTGCAGATGGATCCACACGTCTCACGTCTCGTCAGCCCCGTTACACCCGCCACCTTCTTCCCGACCTACAAACGTTTGTTACAACAGTGTTTCTTTAATGTATACCACCATATGTGTAAACAATGGATAATGGATACAGTACTAAATAAATTGTTTGAGAACAAACAAATGCATTATGTATTCCATTATTGTACCTTAATATAAAGGTAGTACATTTTATAATTAAGTCACTTTCAATAATATGAATTTTACTTAATTTATTTGTGAGTCATATTACACTAAACAAGTACATTGCACTCATAATATTATTCAAAACAGTTTTTATGAAATTTTACATGATTTATTCAGACAGATTCCATTTAAAAACCAGCCTCAAAAACTACTTAAAATATTTTGTGTAATATTGTTACCAACATTTTGGACTACATAGCACATAATATTTTTTTACAGTGTAATAATCCATTTTCTAACTTCTAAGACACAGAATGTGTCTACAGCTCCAGATGCCTTAGAAAATAATTATAAACAATTAGAATGTGATTTTAGTTTGAGAAAAGCTGCAGATGTTTCTGTGGAGCTCAGCAGGTCAAGTGTGTCTCATTAGTAGTGAGTCATTTGAATCACTCTACATAGGCAGCAACTCATATAAATAATATTGAAGACTTGACTAACTTTTGATTTCATTAAAAACCTGTGAAATAATCACTCTAAAACTTTTATCAATACTTTTTGATGTTGAATTAATTATAATTATACTTTTTTATTGCTTTTTTATTTGATTGCTTTATTGACTTTTTGCTTTGCTTTCCTTTAACTCATACGGAGCCCCGCACATGACATGCAAGAAAAAATAAATAAATTGTGCGCACGATTTACTAATTCGTTCCCTCGATGTACTAAAACGTGCACACGATTACTATTTCATTCCCTCGATTTGATCATTCGTTCCCTCGATAAATCGAGAGAACAAATTAGTAAATCGTGTGCACAATTTATAAATCGAGGGAACGAAATCGTAAATCGTGCACACGAATTAGCCTACTATTTTTTTTCCTGCATGCCATGTGCGGGGCTCCTTAATCTCATACTGATTATAAAAATTTTTTTAAAAGTGTATTAACGCATGAAATTACCATGACATGTTAGCAGAGATTTAGGAATCATGCAAAGCTGAAATACGTTTGTCTTAAAAACAATGCTACATACAGTTATTCTACTAAGAAATTTATGTTCTGGTCGGTACTGTTTTTAGTTTGGTCTGTGTGATCCCGCCCACTGCCAATTTAGCCAATAGTATTTCAACAGATTGTCCATCTCCAAAAAAAACAACAACCTGTTGGTCGTTTGTGCAAGCACCTTATTACGGCCTACATTTATGTTTTAAAGTTAAGCGCCCTCTGACTGACATAGTGATAATCATAATGGACTGGACAAAACATGATATTACTTTTCTTTGCTCTTGCTTTCTCATACTGATTTAAAAAAATTAGACATTGCATACCTTTTTCAGGTATTCTAGACTCAAATGAACTTTATGTCCACTTACACCATTATGTGCATTTTAATAATGTATGAGCTCTGCTTTATGAATTCATACTTGAACTCATAAATCACATTTGTCACTATTTGCATTTTAATCTAATCTAATCTGGTATAAATGGTTTCTGTACCCAAACATTACAGTTTTTCTTTTCAAGCAAAATCTAAAATTTTTACTACAAATTTTTGATTAGTAGTACTAGCTCTTAATATTTTCATCACACCTTTAGACAACATGTATTTTAATATGTAATTCACCAATAATTCAACTTTCAATTCCTCTTTTGACTATTTCATATGTGCTGTAGCCTATATATTGGGTGCTTCTCAAACGGAAGGCTGCATCCTACCGAGGCTGCGTCCTTCTTAATTCAGTCCTTCAGAGGCTTGTAGGCTAGAGTCCACCTCGGCATTAAACGCTAGAATGAGACGCTCTAGTAAGTGTGTGTGGCTACGTCACATTTGTTCTCGCCCTCACCGTCACGGCACAAAAACACTAATAAAACTTAGTTTTGGAAAAATACTTTGTATTACAAATCTTTATATTATTTAGCTTTCTATTAATGCAATACAATGAATCACAGTCATCTAGTCTCCCCGTGGCTTAAATTATTGGCAGTTTAGTGAGTAATTTACACCAAAACAAAAGGTAACATCTCTTTCATGTCTGAAAACATGATTTTTGTCTTACATTTCATAATAAATTCAGACAAGTTCAGTACTGACTCATTTTTCGTCAGTTTATTTTCATGAAATTGAATGGGTACAAAGGATTATGGGTGATTGAAGGTCGCGGAGGATACATCCCATGCATCCTTCAAATTCAGCTGAATGAAGGACGCGAAACGAAGGCTGCCTTCCAAGGATCCTTAAATGGCCTTCAGCGACGTTTGATGACGTGGCAGCCGAGATATGCAGCCTTCCTTTTGAGAAGCACCCATTGTGATTGTAGAGAGCAGCTTGTGAACAAAATAGGTAAGAAGAAGGCAGGCAGCAGGAGGAAAGCTGTGCCATGGTGGAATGAGGCAATTATGAGGAGAAATAAAGCTCTTCAGAGGGTAAGAAGGTCACTTAACTTTAATGATTTCGTTTATTATAAAAGGGCACAGGCTATAGTGAGAAGAGTAATTCGGACATCTAAAAGAAATGATTGGAGGGAATTTTGTAAGAGTATTGGTGAAGACATTGAAATTAATGAAGTATGGAGTATGATAAGAAAGATGGGAGGGATACAAAGAGATTGCAACATACCTGCTTTAATACATAATAATAGACTAATTTGATCTGAAAACGGAAAAGGTGTTTGCAGAAACATGCGTTAAAGTTCACAGTAACTCAAATATATCAGAGGACTTAAGGAAAAATAGGGACCAGATATTAAGTAAATATCCTCATTTATTAGAGGATAAAGGACCATCTGGAAGTACGTTGGATTCAGAATTGACCTTGTATGAATTGAAAAAAGTGCTTGCAGGGGTTAAACAAACTTCTCTAGGTAGAGATAACATCTGTAATGAGATGGTAAAACATTTATCAGAAACGTCGCTAGATTTAATCTTGAGCCTTTTTAATAAGGTTTGGGAGTCAGGAAAGTTGCCAGCTGACTGGAAACATGGGGTTATAGTGCCAATTGCAAAACCAGGCAAGGACCATACGCAGCCAACTAACTACAGACCCATAGCTTTAACATCTAATTTGTGCAAACTGATGGAGCGTATGGTTATGAATAGACTTGTATATGTCATTGAGAAGAAAAATTTTATTTTCACCATTCCAAAGTGGATTTAGGAAAGGACGAAATACAATGGACTCTATATTATGCTCGGAATCTGAAATAAGAAAGGCTCAGGTAAACAAGGAAGCTATAGTTGGGGTATTTTTGGATGTCGAAAAGGCATATGATATGATGTGGAAAGAGGGACTTTTAATTAAATTAGATAGAATGGAAATTAAAGGAAGAATATATAACTGGATCAGGAATTTCTTGTTCAATAGAACTATACAAGTAAGATTGGGTACTGCATTTTCTCAGATACATACAATAGAGAATGGAACACCTCAGGGTAGCGTTAGCAGTCCAATTCTGTTTAACTTAATGACATATTTTACAATGGTTGATAGTGGGATAGGAAGATCTTTGTATGCAGATGATGGTGCGCTGTGGAAAAGAGGGCGCAATGTTGCGTACGTGGAAAGGTGTATGCAGACTGCTGTTAATAAGGTAGAGAATTGGGCTAATGAATGGGGTTTCCGTTTATCTGTAGCAAAAACTCAGGCGATATGTTTTACTAAAAGAAGAATCAATCCTACAGTTAATATTAAAATGTATGAACAAGAGTTGGAGCAAACATCAGTTGTTCGTTTTCTAGGAGTATGGATGGATTCGAAATTGAATTTTAAAATCCATATCCAGAAATTGGTGGACAAATGCAAAAAAGCATTAAATGTTATGAGATGTCTAGCAGGAGTTGATTGGGGCGCTTGCCGACAGTCCCTTAAAAGAATATACTGTGCTCTAGGGCTGTTCAAAAAAAATTTCGTATTTTGGATATTCGTCGAATTTAAAATAAAAATCCACATTCTAATGCAAAAACGTTGCATTCGAATTTTAGGTGTGCATCAGACAGCCTTATCAGTGGCGCACGAGATGCAATGACGATGTAAGTGTCGTTGCATTATAATGTTTTTGTTAGCCTATCCAGTTGAAGCCACTGGATGCGGCGCTGCCGCGTTGTTCATTAAAAATATTGTGGAAAAAGAGAACATCAATGCGGAGATGTTGTTGTTTACGTCAAAACTGAAACCAAGCGTTTACACAGAACACATATTGCAAAAAAGCATGAAATGTTATGAGATGTCTAGCAGGAGTTGATTGGGGCGCTTGCCGACAGTCCCTTAAAAGAATATACTGTGCTCTAGGGCTGTTCAAAAAAATTTTCGTATTTTGGATATTCGTCGAATTTAAAATAAAAATCCACATTCTAATGCAAAAACGTTGCATTCGAATTTTAGGTGTGCATCAGACAGCCTTATCAGTGGCGCACGAGATGCAATGACGATGTAAGTGTCGTTGCATTATAATGTTTTTGTTAGCCTATCCAGTTGAAGCCACTGGATGCGGCGCTGCCGCGTTGTTCATTAAAAATATTGCGGAAAAAGAGAACATCAATGCGGAGATGTTGTTGTTTACGTCAAAACTGAAACCAAGCGTTTACACAGAACACATATTTCGCGCATTTTCTAGAGGGACATCTACCGATGCACTCGCATCTCGCACAAAAGAGCCGCATGTAAAATTAATGTAAGTTTAACTTTTAAAAAAACAACACATATATCTAGACTTTATGGCGTTTTTTTCCTCCATCCCACTGCGTCGTTTTTAAATGACAAATGTACTCTGTGTGATTGGTTTCCGCCTTTGTATTAAACTATGCATACATACATACATACATGATGCTGTTTTGTTTATAGTTGTTTAAGCAACTTAATTAATTATATATGGTTTATAAATATTATTTTAAACATTATGCAGTTTTTTTCACAGTCATGTTATCTTACTGAATAAACGTGCATTAGTAATATTTTGCTCGATGTGCCCTCTTGTGGCCTCAGAAGAGAAGCCAAAAGCTTTTCTTCTCCCTAACTGAAATTATGAATTTTAAATTCGAATATATTTCGAATTTTGATTATATTTAAGTAGAAAATTCGAATTTAGTTTTCCAGCCATTTTGACAGCCCTACTGTGCTCTGATAAGATCGGCTCTTGATTATGGCAGTATGGTATATAGCTCTGCATCTAAAACACAACTTTTAAAATTACAGGCAATACAATCACAAGCAATGCGAATTTGTTGCGGAGCTTTTAGATCGTCCCCATTATCAGCAGTTCGTGTAGAGATGGGCGAGTTGCCTCAAGAAATCCGTAGGCTCAAGTTAAGGATGAAGTACTGGATAAGCATAAAGGGAACAAAAGGTAGACATTTACACTGCATACAAGAAAAAGTTGGTTCAGAGAGAAGAGGATTTGGAAACAGGAAAGAGGACGTTATAATAGCAAGAATGCGTATTGGTCATTGTTTATTAAATCAGTGCTTACATAGAATAAGAAAACAAAAAATGGAAATTGTGACATATGTGGGTTAACAGAAACTGTAGAACATGTACTTAAAAAATGTGAGGCTTATGAAAGCAGGGGCGGACTTACCCATTAGGCAAAGGTAGGCGACTGCCGTGGGCCCCCAAAAGCCAAGGGCCCCCTAAAATGCTTTCCATATAGGATATGCGCATTAAGCGCGGACACGCGAACGTTTGCTGTTTACAGTGTTACGGCTTAGCCTACAACAATTAATTTGTTGGCTATTTCACAAATGGGAATACAACGAATTAATCACAATGTTTACATTCCAGCTGCCTGTAAAATTTACAGTGAAAAGTACTTGGTACTAAAAGCATCTGGAATGCAATAAAGTAATTTTAAAGCTGTTTTTTAAAGCATTTACTGCATGGATAAAAAATATAAATAATTAACATATCATACAAAATTGCGTTGCAGCAAATCCTTTAAATTTTAAGGTATTCAGAACAGAGCAACATAAAAATCAGAAAAAGCAGCTATACAATTATAGGACAAAGTTTTACATATATGCCATTATAATTAGTGTTTTATTTTTTAACTGTATGGAATTATAAAATAAAACGCAAATTATAATCAGGCCTTCCATCAATTATAGTGATGAAAAATGACTCGACCATTTCCTAATTGAAAGTGCCTTTAGAGAGAAATGCAGGGATTACATAATGAAAGAGTTTATTTTATTAGGAGTCTATTTTCGATTTGAATTATTTCGTTTTAAAGTAGTAATTGTCTGAGTTTAGGTTCATCATTGTGAAGCACTCCTGTTCAAGACCGAGACGGCAGAAAGCGTTTGTTTTCTTTATTTTATAAAAGCACAACGTTTTGTTGATATTTTGAGTGCACACATATAAAAGTAGACCCTTTACAGTTTAGAATGATGTATTACTCTTACCTTTATGAGCAAAAATGACTGCGTATTTTAAGTTGTTTCCACTTTTAGAAAAAAATGAAGTGATCGCGCTGGCGCCTCCGCGTCCTGCAGAGCTTCAGCTTCCACTCTCCACAAACGATTGGATATACGTCTAACAGCACACATTTATCTAGGTTAAACATTTAAACTAACATTGTGATATATTTGAACTGTTTTATATATAGATTTCATTTTAGGCAAGTCCTGATGATTTGAGAAGGCTAAATTGATCAAACATAGGCTATAGGCTATGATCAATGCACTGTCTGCCGCTGGCCCTTACTTAAAAAAACTAAAAAACGTACATTTAACGAACAAAAAATACTACAAATGTTTTTCTAAATTTACTTTATAAAACAACGAAACAAAATATAATCACTTTTCCATTGCATACAAAACTGAACTATTTTAATAGCTGAAACAGTAGTACTTTTTGGGGAAAAGGGGAAAAAAGACGCGCTAGGGCCTATATTTGAGGCCCGTACAGGGCTCTAATCTACTTCATCCAACGCTGTTTTGTTCTCATCTGTGAGCATGCTCTTGATATATGTATTTTAGGTGTGTAACTGTATAATTGCTTTTTCATTATTTTTTCAGTTTTATTTAAATTTACTATTACTAATAAACAAAAAATAAATGTATTTGAATGTTTAGCATTAGACAGACTTTGCACACAGGCTTACGCTGAAAACAAC
>NW_015506618.1:64070-68976 GCF_001515645.1 Sinocyclocheilus grahami
TGTCTGAGTTTAGGTTCATCATTGTGAAGCACTCCTGTTCAAGACCGAGACGGCAGAAAGCGTTTGTTTTCTTTATTTTATAAAAGCACAACGTTTTGTTGATATTTTGAGTGCACACATATAAAAGTAGACCCTTTACAGTTTAGAATGATGTATTACTCTTACCTTTATGAGCAAAAATGACTGCGTATTTTAAGTTGTTTCCACTTTTAGAAAAAAATGAAGTGATCGCGCTGGCGCCTCCGCGTCCTGCAGAGCTTCAGCTTCCACTCCTCCGCAAACGATTGGATATACGTCTAACAGCACACATTTATCTAGGTTAAACATTTAAACTAACATTGTGATATATTTGAACTGTTTTATATATAGATTTCATTTTAGGCAAGTCCTGATGATTTGAGAAGGCTAAATTGATCAAACATAGGCTATAGGCTATGATCAATGCACTGTCTGCCGCTGGCCCTTACTTAAAAAAACTAAAAAACGTACATTTAACGAACAAAAAATACTACAAATGTTTTTCTAAATTTACTTTATAAAACAACGAAACAAAATATAATCACTTTTCCATTGCATACAAAACTGAACTATTTTAATAGCTGAAACAGTAGTACTTTTTGGGGAAAAGGGGAAAAAAGACGCGCTAGGGCCTATATTTGAGGCCCGTACAGGGCTCTAATCTACTTCATCCAACGCTGTTTTGTTCTCATCTGTGAGCATGCTCTTGATATATGTATTTTAGGTGTGTAACTGTATAATTGCTTTTTCATTATTTTTTCAGTTTTATTTAAATTTACTATTACTAATAAACAAAAAATAAATGTATTTGAATGTTTAGCATTAGACAGACTTTGCACACAGGCTTACGCTGAAAACAACAAAATGGAACCTCAAGGTTGATCTAAGAAAATGTGTGCAAATGTATAGGGCCCCATTCCTATATTTTGCCTGGGGCCCCCAATTCACTAAATCCGCCCCTGCATGAAAAGAGAACGTTTCCAACTAAGTCGAGCTTTAAGATATTTCAAAAAAAAAGAAAAAAGATCTGTCACTCCAGGTTTTGTTAGGCGATGGACCTTATAAGCAATCAAGAATATATCGCAAATTAGTTATTTATTTAAAAGAAACAGGATTGATTAATAGGATTTAGGATACCGGTTTCTCTTTCCGGGCTTGGATTTTATTTATTTATTTATTATTTGTTAGGCGATGGACCTTATAAGCAATCAAGAATATATATCACAAATTAGTTATTTATTTTAAAGAAACAGGATTGATTAATAGGATTTAGGATACCGGTTTCTCTTTCCGGGCTTGGATTTTATTTATTTATTTATTATTATTATTATTATTTTAAATAACTAGCTCTTGTTGCTAAACTTCCTATTCATTGTGCGCTTCACACTCCTTTCCAGTAGGTGAAACCACCATGGTTTCCAGCAGCCATTAAATCCTAGAAGAAGAAGAAGACGAAGAAGAAGACTCTTGTGGACTTTTATTTTGATCTGGCGATGTGACGTAATAAATACGCGTCGCGCTCCTGCATCTGTGTTTAAGAAAGGTACCTGTGTGTTTTTAAGCATTTAATGTTTTAATCTAAACCGTTCAAACAATTATGTATTTTTACAAGCGATGCTAGTGTTCTTGAATGTAACGTTATAATGCTTTATTATTCTCGTGTTTATATTTAACATGAGGAAAGCGCATCCACAAACGAGTAAGAGAAAATATGCGTCTAATGTCGCTCCGTTTATCAAAAACACGATTTCAGTCACTTGCGAGTAGTGATGGAGAAAGGGAGCTTTACGAAACGACAAAATTATTCACTTGCTGTGTTCGAAAGGGCACACTTAACTACTGCTTACTGCTCACGGTGCACACCGCCTACTATTTCCCCCTCAGGGACGGTGTGTGAAACAGCATACAATAAGCAACAAATAATGTTTCAGAGTAGTATGCTAGAGTGTTGTTACATGACACTGAATGTTAATTAAGCACAGCTGTCACAAATAAATGTGCTAATGTTCTTTTTACAAAGCCTTGCTAATAAGAGTTCATACTAGCAAACAATGCTATATTACCCCATTGAACTCATTTAATATTTAATGAACTGGAATGTAACATTATAATGCTTTATTATTCTCGTGTTTATATTTAACATGAGGAAAGCGCATCCACAAACGAGTAAGAGAAAATATGCGTCTAATGTCGCTCCCTTTATCAAAAACACGATTTCAGTCACTTGCGAGTAGTGATGGAGAAAGGGAGCTTTACGAAACGACAAAATTATTCACTTGCTGTGTTCGAAAGGGCACACTACTGCTTACTGCTCACGGTGCACACCGCCTACTATTTCCCCCTCAGGGACGGTGTGTGAAACAGCATACAATAAGCAACAAATAATGTTTCAGAGTAGTATGCTAGAGTGTTGTTACATGACACTGAATGTTAATTAAGCACAGCTGTCACAAATAAATGTGCTAATGTTCTTTTTACAAAGCCTTGCTAATAAGAGTTCATACTAGCAAACAATGCTATATTACCCCATTGAACTCATTTAATATTTAATGAACTCTACAGTTTGAACAGAACTAAATCAACACTGAGCTGTCTTTAACTGAGCGATTATATTATTTTCTCTTTGGCAGTTATACTGCCTTTTCCACTTAGTGTATTCTAGTTACACTAAATGCAATTGTGCATGGCTGCCAACTTCTGAGTTCATCTTGGAGTGAGATGTAGGTGGTGGCTGGGGGGTAGGCTACAGTTTTTAAAAAAAATATTTATTCACTACACTTTCAGGCTACATTTTGTATGTAATATTTAGTTTTTAAAGATATCTGTTCAGTGTCTCATCAAAAGTTGTGATGAAGTATGACACGTGCTAGAACGGAGTTTGCTGCCAATACAGTAAATACTTCTTAATGAACTCTACAGTTTGAACAGAACTAAATCAACACTGAGCTGTCTTTAACTGAGCGATTATATTATTTTCTCTTTGGCAGTTACACTAAGTGGAAAAGGCAGTATATTCTAGTTACACTAAATGCAATTGTGCATGGCTGCCAACTTCTGAGTTCATCTTGGAGTGAGATGTAGGTGGTGGCTGGGGGGTAGGCTACAGTTAAAAAAAATATTTATTCACTACACTTTCAGGCTACATTTTGTATGTAATATTTAGTTTTTAAAGATATCTGTTCAGTGTCTCATCAAAAGTTGTGATGAAGTATGACACGTGCTAGAACGGAGTTTGCTGCCAATACAGTAAATACTTTGTCACTGTACCATACGCCAGTTTCACATGGTATACTGTAATGCAAAATGCTGTATTTGATGCCATCTGTTTCCTTTCTTCAGATGGATCGCTCATCAGTCATTTCCTTTATTCTTAATGAAAATAAACGCCTTTCCAATCAGAGAGGTGATGGGAAAAGGTGAAGAACGAGTTTGGCAAAAGGCGGGTTCGAACTCGGGTTGATCGTGTTGAATGCGATTGCTTTGGGTCTTATGCTGCCTTCACGTGCTATCGGAAGCTCCCTGTTTCCCACTTATGAAGTCGAGACTACAAGCTTGTCGTATTCAAGTGCTTTAATGTCGGAAGGAAATCAAATGTGGCAGCACATTGGTTGACTATCATAAACATTCACCGCGCTACACATGCAGTTTGCTGACAATTCTGGAATTTCGGTCAAATGCATGCTTATTTCACAGTTTATAAAACATACAATATGCTTCGAATGAACGGTCATATCTAGCCTATAAATACACTATTTTAGCGACGAGACAAAGTGATGTAGCTGTTGTGGGAACAGCATTGACAGCAGCACTGGTTGTCCCCTCCACTATGTTTCCGCCAAACTCGGAAACGGGTATCAAAATTATTTCCCAGTAGTAAATACGACTTGAGAGACATTCACGTCTAATTTGCGTATTTACTATAATTCCGATAGCATGTGATGGCAGCATTACTCGCTACACCACTGATACTACCGGTAATCAGGCGTCTTTTCAAGTGTTGTTTTAGAGATGATGTAAATAAGCTCGGCCTACAAATCGGGCCATTTGCACCAAGAGTGAATAGACACTCCATTTATTTTGAAAGCTTCGGTTTGCATAATTGAAAAATGAATTTATGTTATTAATATTATATTACTGCAATATTATTATTAATATCTTTGAAAAAAACTATTGTATAAAGCGCTTTAGAGATAGAGGTGACGTCATTTTACTTGACTGGAAATGTGGATTAAATTAATTATTTTCCTTAAAATTCTACAAACAATACCCCATAATGACAACGTGAAAGAAGTTCGTTTGAAATCTTTGCAAATTTATTGAAGAAAACACACGTACATAAGTATTCACCGCCTTTGCTCAATACTTTGAAGTAGGGTTGGGTACCGAAACCTGGTACCAATATGGCACCGGTACCAATAGGGCCTTTCGCACCACTTTAGTTCCAGAACTAAATGTACAGTACTAAAGTACTGGGACGATTTTGCGCAAACTATTTCCCAGTACTATTTAAAGGGTTGCATTCGCACCGACAGTGTGTACTAGGAAGTGACGTAAGCCGGTTGAAAGCGTCGTCATTTGTGCGCGGCGTTCAACAACAGAAACAAAGAAGAACAACATTAACAACAGGAGGATGGAGGACGCTGTGTTCGGAGCTGTGTTTTTGTTGTGTCTCGCAGGTTTCACAATAATGGACATGGAAAGTCGACGTATACGTAAAGCGATTGAAAGAACGGAAAGGAGGACTAAGAAACTCCCAACGACAACTGGCAGTGCTACATTTGCTACAAGTGCCTGCACTTCAGAGTCCGTCCATCTATCGCTGTTCTCCATACTTGCGAAATAAGTTGACAACGTTTACAGTATGTTTACACAGTGTTTTAAATCATGG
>NW_015506618.1:69069-113014 GCF_001515645.1 Sinocyclocheilus grahami
AGGAGCTAATTTGGTTCTCGAAAAAGGCAGTCCGGCACTAAAAGCGCACCCAGTTCTGGCGGTGCGAAAACGCCAAAAAGTGGGTAGTTCCACAATTAGTTCTGGTACTATGAAAAGGTTCCCGCGATGCAAAAGGCCCTTATGTAACCGGTATGTACTAGAACCGAATCCTCTGTTTTTTTTTAAATTTGTCCTCTGGTTCTCCAAAACGGACGTAAGAAGCATCATCACTGGCACCGCACGTGAAAAATAATTTCACGACTGAGAAAATGCAGGTGAACAAGTCGGAAAGCTCTAATAATACAAATCCAACACATCTTTGTAGTAACGAGAGTGTCCATGTTGTTTTCACATTCTGACTTAAAAGCACAACTCGGGAAATGAGAGCATCCAAGGAGCGCGTGAATGCAGTAATTACACTTGCTCTGATGGCAGCAGGCAGCCTTCCGTTAACTAAGCTAAACATGCTTGAATTAAAGTGCCTAAAGCTAAACCTCCCTTGTTATTCACATTTCTAAACCCGTTGTCCAATAAAAGAGAAAATTATAACCTTTTTACTCCACAACACCAGTCCAAATGCTTCCTTTTGTGATCTGATGAGGCTTCTTGTCACAGAATGAGGCAGAAAATATGTTCTATATGCTACTTTAAAAATAATACATCGATTAGTAATAAATTACCTCTTTTTGGACCGACAAAAATGCGTCCGGCCGGGATTTCTTAATTGCCAAAATGTCCGGGATTCGGCTGTTTTCTTAATCCCACTCCCACTGAATCTCTGACCATTGCCGCCTGCTCCCGCAACATGTTTCGCTCCCGCGATTTTTGTGTCCACTCCTTTAAACATTCTAATATTGTGTATAATCAAGTGTTTTGAAATATTGCATAAATTACATTTGACTGAAATGCTTGTATTGAAACATTTTGCATTCTACCTATGATAAAACTTTCATGGTCTTCTACATTAACTGTTCCCTCCTGGTGGAATGACCTGCCCAGCTCAATCCAAGCAGCTGAGTCCTTTAATATTTTCAAGAAATGGCTGAAAACACATCTCTTTCATCTTCATTTGACCCTCTAACTCTAGCACTCTCTATTCTAATGCTACTTCTAATTTGATCTGCTTGTTTTTTTTTTAATTAAAAAACTTTACCCTCTAACATTTGCGCACTCTATTCTAATGGCCAATCCATCATTTTTGGGGGGAATTTTTATTTATTTTTTGATAAGTATCGGTTCAGGCACTGAAACCGTTTTAAAAGTATCGATTTGGCACCGGTATCGAAAAAAAAACCAAACAATACCCAACCCTACTTTGAAGCACCTTTGGCACCAATTACAGCCTCAAGTCTTTGAGTATGATGCTACAAGCTTGGCACACCTATTTTTGGGCAGTTTCTTCCATTCTTCTTTGCAGGACCACTCAAGCTCCATCAAGTTGGATGGGGAGTGTCAGTGCACAGCCATTTTCAGATCTCCAGATATGTTTAATCGGGTCCAAGTCTGGGCTCTGGCTGGCTGTGGTGCCTGGTTTCCTCCAGACATGACGCTTGCCATTCAGGGCAAAGAGTTCAGTCTTTGTTTCATCAGACCTGAGAATTTTGTTTCTCATGGTCTGAGAGTCCTTCAGGTGCCTTTTGACAAACTCCAGGCGGGCTGTCGTGTGTGTCTTTTACTGAGGAGTGGCTTCCGTCTGGCCACTCTACCATACAGGCCTCATTGGTGGAGTGCTGCAGAGATGGTTGTTCTTCTGGAAGGTTCTCCTCTCTCCACAGAGAAACGCTGGAGTTCTGTCAGAGTGACCATCAGGTTCTTGGTCACCTCCCTGATTAAGGCCCTGCTCCGATCGCTCAGTTTGGCCAGGTGGCCTGCTCTAGGAAGAGTACTGGTGGTTCCAAACTTCCATTTATGGATGATGGAGGCCACTGTGCTCATTGGGACCTTCAATGCTGCAGAAATTTTTCCCTTCCCCAGATCTGTGCCTCGATACAATCCTGTCTCGGAGGTCTACGGACAATTCCTTGGACTTCAGGGCTTGGTTTGTGCTCTGACATGCACTGTTAACTATGGGACCTTATATAAACCGGTGTGTGCCTTTCCAAATCATGTTCAATCAACTGAATTTACCACAGGTGGACTGCAATCAAGTTGAAGAAACATCTGAAGAATGATCAGTGGAAACATGATGCACCTTAGCTCAATTTTGAGTCTAATGGCAAAGGCTAAAGTAATTTTTTTTTATAAATTTGCAAAGATTTCAACCAAACTTCTTTCATGTTGTCATGGGGTGTTGTTTGTAGAATTTTGAGGAAAATAATTAATTTAATCCATTTTGGAATAAGGCTGTAACATAGCAAAATGTGCAAAAATTGAAGCGCTGTGAATACTTTCTGGATGCACTTGTATAGTAGCATGCCATTCCAAACACAGCTTCTGTACTGATTACATTGTACTTGAGTTATATCTAGCAGAGTCTGCCAAATGTAGTAGGTTATTCAGGTAATCAATGCATACAGGGTGCTCTGACATGCACTGTTAACTATGGGACCTTATATAAACCGGTGTGTGCCTTTCCAAATCACGTTCAATCAACTGAATTTACCACAGGTGGACTGCAATCAAGTTGAAGAAACATCTGAAGAATGATCAGTGGAAACATGATGCACCTTAGCTCAATTTTGAGTCTAATGGCAAAGGCTAAAGTAATTTTTTTTTATAAATTTGCAAAGATTTCAAACAAACTTCTTTCATGTTGTCATGGGGTGTTGTTTGTAGAATTTTGAGGAAAATAATTAATTTAATCCATTTTGGAATAAGGCTGTAACATAGCAAAATGTGCAAAAATTGAAGCGCTGTGAATACTTTCTGGATGCACTTGTATAGTAGCATGCCATTCCAAACACAGCTTCTGTACTGATTACATTGTACTTGAGTTATATCTAGCAGAGTCTGCCAAATGTAGTAGGTTATTCAGGTAATCAATGCATACAGAAAATATGCACAGTATTGATAGTTTTCGCATGACATCACACCCTTATAGGGAACGCCCACCTGGAGGGCAAAACAAGGCTTTGCGCCACTGACCACCAGTTATTTTTACGCAGTTTGCAGTAGTAATGTATTAAAACGCTGATATTAAAAGGCAAAATTCTGTACACACCTTACTGATGATGTATACTTTGTACAGGCAAGCAGATGATCTCAGAATATAAATGCAATGCGCAAAGTTTCACATTGAATGGTTTCCCATAGAAATCCATTATAAAGAAAACACGGAACCATTTAGCGCATCATGTTCATATTCCGGGCTCATCTGCCTGCCTATATGAAGTAAGCATAATCAATAAGGTGTGTACTGAATTTGTTCTTTTAATATCACGGTTTTAAATACATTAAGGCACTTTAAGTGTTTTCACAGCGATTTGTCACACTGTTTATGGATTGAAATATTGCGGTGGGTACATAATATGGATTGCAAATAGCCAAACCTTGCATTTTGTTCGCATATCTTTGTTTTATTCTTTTGAGAGGTGACCTAAATATTTGCGGCTTAGAAACAGATGGAAAATTGACAGGCTTGTGCTGCAGTACTATGGATGTTTTGCCCTCCAGGTCTTTGAGCCGGTCACGTGACTGAAAGCTATTGAATACATACTGGATACTGCAGAAATAGTAAGAGTAGTGTGATTATATGAAATTTCGAACACAGCAACTTTCGATTAAGTGCTTGAATCTCCACACTCCGACTACAGCCGCTGCTTAAAACAACAAGAACATCAAATGCTTGAAATGAAACTAGCGACCATAGCCAAAGCATAGTTGCTTTTGGGAAATACTTCCCAGGTTGATTTAAGGTTATTAACTCAGTCTGGGGTGCGTTTCCAAAAACCATCGTTAGTTCCATTGAATTGATTAATAAACACGGAACTTGCGACCATAGTTGCTTCTGGGAAGTGCACCGCAGACTGACTGCCTTACCATTGCACTGATTACTGAGCTTGGGAGCTTATTGAGACACCCAGAGATTTCGTTTTAATTAATTTTTCTTTTTGTTAATTATTCTCGTCTTGAACAGAACAGTGTCCAAATACACAGAAAGGTTCCTGCTGAAGAAATTAAGATCCATGTGACACGCTATTATAAAGATGGCATTTGTTAAAGAGGAGAGTGAAGACATGAAGATTGAAGAAGCATTCAGAGTCAAACATGAAGATACTGAGGAACAAACAGGTTGGTTTTCATTCTCAAAGCTGAACTCACTCATTTGATCCTTTTTAAAATGTCCAGCTCTACAGAAATGAATGATATTAAAGAATGTATTTTATTTGGAAAATGGTTTTATTTGACATGTCACACATTCGATAACTATACACAACAGTAAAGGATGAATCAAGCAATAAGTCAAATGTCATTAACATCAGCCTAGTAACAAAATAATAAAACATTTGGACCATTGACATAGCTTTTACAGCAGTTACGGCATGCTGTCTATATTTGTTCTTCATTTAATGGGCTGTGGTGAGAAAAAAACCACTTAAGTAACTTTATAAGAAACTGCAAAACAATAGATGCTTTAAATCAAACTGTGTAATTGTTTCTAAGTGAAAAACTAAGATGAAAACACTACCCTAAGATGACTTTTCTACATAATCATTATTTTTATTTTTTTAAATAGATTTAATTTTTTTCCCCCAGCAGTCCAAGCATACCTATAGGCCTTTAAGAACAGTGCATAAAACAAACTAGTAAGTTTGCTCCACAACAGATTCCAAGTGACACGAGGCTTCATGGTTGTGACATTTAAACAGCTTAAGCACCATAATCAGTGAAGTACATCTCAATTTATTTATTTTTTTTTACATTTGAAAGTCATACCAAAATGTATTTGTCCACATAGATGTTGTCTTTTGTTTCATTTAAATTTTACACAGACCAACTTGTAGGCAATTGCAGGTGAAGTCTGACTATTTGTATGGCTGGAAAGGGGGAGCAGTTCAAAAAGAAAATAACATTTAAAAATAATAACATTAGTGTATATCCCATTCAGTTAATTTTAATTCAGAGATATAGAGCATTAAACATTTTTATACTATAAGTAAAATATTGTTGGTGATTTATATTCATTATTGGTTATTATTTTTATTGTTTATTTTATTAACTAATTGATGCAGCCCTAATATCAATGATACACTTCATTAACTGGTTAGGTTGTTCAGTGTTTTCAGGTTAAGATATAAACGGCATAAAAGTGAAAAAAATTATTGTCCCTCAGGGGGAACATATACAAGGAGAAAAGCAGAGGACCTAATATTGAGCCTTGTGGCACTCCATACTTTGAGTAAATAAAGAGACATGAGTAACAGTGGTCGGATCGATAGGACCTAAACCGTGCTAATGCTTGTGCACAAATGCCAACATAATCAGAGAATGTCATGGTCTATGTTGATGTAGCTAATAGCAGTAGATGATAAATGTAGCTGCGATGAAAGGTACTTTTTAACTTCAATGTGCTTGGATTTTATTGCCTGTGATAATGAGTGCTGTACTTATTCTGAACCAATTTTACCCATTGGCCTCAGAGCCCTATTGTTCTTTTAAGGATTATTATGTTTTTGGGAGCATTTGGGGCCCTTTACATGTTTAAAAACTCATATTTATTTGTATAAAACTTGTATTGCTCTCAATGATATAAACAGCTTTCACATCTACAATTAGATGTTTTGATGCTCTTAACGTTTAAAATCTCATGAAATTCTGCATGCACATCAGAGTTGTCAGCCATTAGGTGTAGGTAAAGTCTAATACATAGATGTTGAGTGGGGATGTCGTGCCCCCTTTTGATTGAAGTACTGAGGTCAGTATTAGTCACCAAACTATGTACATGTACTGTTCTTATCAAGCCCGACAACTTTCAACATTACAGTTATTACCTTCACCCAACAGAAGTTGGCTATTTTGTATTTAAATAGTGCATGCACTCCTTCTAGGTGATCCATGTAATCGTCATCAAACTTGGTCACCATGATGCCAAGATATTTGAAGATGATAGTTTTTTTTAATATGTTTGATGTTGACTTGTGGCAAAGAAATGCCATTCTGCAGAAAGGTTGAAGTCTGCTTCGTGGTGCATGAGGTACTCAATATTTTTAAAATTCTTATACTGGCTTGCTGCTCTATCACTGAAATATTTGACCCTTATGATGCCTGGTAAAATCTTTCTGAGATGGCTGAAAACAAAGAAGTATTTATTTACAAAAAGGAATCAACAGAGCAAATTTACTAAATTGTTCATATGTGCTTATATTTAATAAGTAGGTATATTAATGCAAGCATTAAAAAAAAGTGGAAGCGGAACAGCATATACAGGTGCATCTCAATAAATTAGAATGTTGTGGAAAAGTTTAAAGGTCCCATGACATGCTGCTTCTTAGATGCTTTTATATAGGCCTAAGGGGTCCCTAGTACTGTATCTTAAGTCTCTTTCCCGAAATTCAGCCTTGGTGCAGAATTTCAGCCACTACGAGCCAGTCCCACAATGAGCTTTCCTTAGGACGTGCCATTTCTGTGTCTGTAGCTTTAAACGCTAATGAGGAGGATAGAGGTGGGGCAACTGCCATGCTTCGCTCCTTTGCAAGCCATGATGCCTCTCGAGGAAAAAAAATATATTGCGCTCGCCTCGCACGGTAGTAGCTTATTTTCTCATGGGCGGGCCAAATTCTCTGGGCGGGTAAAGCAGAGAAAGGGGAGGTAACCTTTCCCCGTATGACAACATAAAGGGAAGATTCCAGATTGGGCCATCTGAGCTTTCATTTTCTCAAAGGCGAAGCAGGATACCCAGGGCTCGGTTTACACCTATCGCCATTTCTAGCCACTGTGGGACCATAGGCAGGCTAGGGCAGGCTCATATTAATGTTAAAACCTCATAAAGTGAAATTTTCATGCCATGGGACCTTTAAGTAGCATGGGTGTATTTGTAGCAATAGCCAAAAATACATTGTATGGGTCAAAATTATCCATTTTTCTTTTATACCAAAAATCATTAGGATATTAAGTGAAGATCATGTTCCATTAAGATATTTTGTAGATTTCCAACCATAAATATAGCACAACTTAATTTTTGATTAGTAATATGCATTGCTAAGATCTTCATTTGGACAACTTTAAAGGCGATTTTCTCAATTTTGTCTGTTTTGCACCCTCAGATTCCAGATTTTCATAGTTGTATCTCAGCCAAATATTGTCCTTTCCTAACAAACCATTCATCAATGGAAAGCTTATTTATTCATATGTTAACCACAGAAACTAAAATTACCTGATGATTACCGAGAGAAATGAGTGTACAGCAACTGAATCATGTTTCATGTAGTCAATTATAATGCAGAAGCTGTCGCTCACCATTGATTGCATCATCCTTCAAATGTTACAATGCAAAGGGATGAATTGTTGCTTGGGTGTTTTCCCAGTGATGTCCTTGAACTGCATCCTGAACAATGAATGGATAATTTTCAGCAAAGTCCAAGAGTACTAGTGCGGTGTCTGCTGTTAGCGATGCTTTGCATGTTGAGAGGAATGCTGCTTGTGACTTGGCTATAAAGATATGTGCTGTCAAGTTGTCCATTTGTCTTGTAAGCTCCTCTACAAAGTCTGGCACACTTTCCATCCGGTTTATTAATGTGCAGCCTTTCTCCAAGTGGGTCCACTGGTTAAAGCTGACTACGTCCTCATCAGACATGTTGTCTTCCTTGAATTTAGTCATCACATGATCACTGAAAGTATTCCTGCCTGGACATTGACTACATCTGTGTATCATGCACTCCCTATTCTTCATATCACATAGCATAGCTGTCATGGCTTCCTTGTAGCCCCTAACACCAGGGGTGACAGCTATCAGAAGTTTCAAATTTTGATGGATCTCACACACACACACACACACACACACTGTATGTGTTGTTCTTGCTCCAATAGTTACACACCATGGACGACGTAGCTCACAAAACTTGGAAAACCCAATTTTGCAACCAGGCTCTTTGTTTTTGAACTCACTATACAATTCTCTTAAATTCACAAGCAGAAGTCTTTTCTGTTTTTGGATTTTTGTGCCACTTTCATCTTTTACAGATTTGAACTCCTTTTTTCCAGGGCACATTCTCATCACTTTCATAAAAGGCAATGACCTTGTTCACAGTTTCCAGACTCATCTTCCTGTCCTTTTTCATGTCAAACTCAGCCAACACCCCGGCACACTTTTGGAGAGATCTTGCCTTCTTTACCAGGTAAGTTGGAACGCTGAATTCTGTTGCTATTCTCTCAGTGGTCCAGCTTGGTAGGGCTAATGTCAGGAGCTCAAGTTTCCTCTCAATGTGGCATGTGTGCATCACCTTATCCTTAAGGCAGCAATCATCTGATCAAAATTTGTACAATTCTCATATATACTTGTTTCCTTCACCTCCAGGAGAGCTGGAGAAATGTTAACGCTTGTGGCCACCTGCGAACAGACTGCACTTAGCCTCTACAGCCTTTCTTTTTCCGTAGCCTACTAAATCTCTCCTACTTATGTTTTTTCATTTGAGAGGTGAAAATCCTTCATTAGTGAGAACATTATTAACTGCATCTACAGAATGTTCTTTGAGTCTCTGCAAGATGCAGCCATTTCAACAATATCCACGTCTGATTTTTCCGCTGTGGAGGGTAGTTGGTCCTGAGTGCTGTGTCTCACACGTGACACACAACTTCTGCCCTGGATGTATTATTTTCCCTGTGTTGGTGCTGATGTGGTCAGGTGTTTGGAGATCAATGGTTCGTAGGGATTTCATTCTGGAGCTCTCTGGGTGGAGACTGAAAGGGTCACAGAAGACCTTTTGCAGAAAGGAGTATTTGCAGAAGAAATACCTTTTCATGATGCAAACATAATTTTGTTGTGGAGTCAGGTTTTGTAAATGTCCTTCGCAGAATCAGCTCACGATCAATTAAGGAAGATCAGAAAGTTTTCAGTCCACATTTTCTGCTAAAACTTTTGCTGTGACACTCCTTTTTTTTTTTTTTACCCAAATGTATTC
The DNA here is from genome assembly GCF_001515645.1 of Sinocyclocheilus grahami. NCBI lineage: Eukaryota > Metazoa > Chordata > Actinopteri > Cypriniformes > Cyprinidae > Sinocyclocheilus > Sinocyclocheilus grahami. Next base: position 78,126 of record NW_015506618.1, read on the forward strand.
CAATGCTGCAGCTGAACTTCATTGCTTTTATTGAGCTTTATTGAACAGCATGTGGACTGTCATAAGAGGCATGAGCTCTGCTAGCTTAGTTAATTCCTGGTAGCTGCAGAAGCAGTTAAAAAAGCAGCAGTTAAAAATAACAAAATCAATTCTCCAATTTTCTTTGAAACTGATTAAAATTTAGAATCTTATCTAATCTTAACTATTGAGAGCAAGTTAATGTGTCCCAGCTTGGCAATTTCAGAGTATTTTTGGTAGAGACATTGTTCAAATTAGTATGTTTAATGTAGCTGTTTTGATAGAAGGAAAAAAAAGATTAATTTGTAATTTCAACATTATTTGTTCTTCAAACATTTCTATTTAAATATGGTTAAATATGGTAAATGGTTCAAATTCATCCAATGGTGCTGCATTGGGATCCCCCTATCTCTGGGACTGTATCTGGCCTTAAAAATTAATATACCAAAAGAAAAGCTTTAGGATATAAATATCTAAAAGGATATTTATATATATATATATTTAATACTTTCTGAGTTACAGCCACACAAACTTTGGAAAGACAATGTTTTCGCCACTCAGACAGGTATGTTCGATGCAATTATTTTGATAGAATGAAACATAGATACATCTCTAGTTTTAACATTATTTGTTGTTCAGGTATTCCTCTTGAAAAGAAGAAAGTATCAGCTAAATGCTAATTGACCCACATTTGGTTTTTGACCACTGAAAAAGTGTACAATTTAACATTTTATTCATGGAGCCATATTGAGATTCTAATATTTCTGGAAATAGTCAAGACATGGCCTTACAAAGGTAGATACCAAAGGAAAAGTATGTTTAGAACCAGAATCCAAAAGGATATTGAGATATTGTTAATACTTCTTGAGTTACAGACATGCAAACTTTGGGGGGGAAAGCTCAGAATGTGCTTTTTCCCAATTTTGAAGTGTCCCCATTGACATAGAATGCTTCAAGAATTGCTAAATACAACAGATTTTACTAAAAGACCTACCAATCTGTGTAAAAATAAAATAATGATGCTGCCATCCTTCTAAAGTCTTTTGTAATTTGGCTATAAATGTCAGGTGAAAATTGCAATTTTGACCTCCCTCTAAAAAACTGTGGATTACTCAGTAAATATACATCCATGACATTTAATATTTTGGCTTTTATTACTAAACATGTTTATCTTTCTTGAGAAAAAAATATTAGCAGAATCAACAATTTGAGCCGAGGAAGTTTCTGAAATTTGGTTGATTTGACACGGAATGACCCCGATCAATTTTGTAGTGAAAAATGGGAATGAAAGTTGCGCATGTATGTTATTATTGTGAGTCATGGTCACAGTGCCACCAGCTGGTAGCAGGAACTGTGTCATACAACAGACTTTTGAAATAGGATGGTCAGGGGGCATGGATGTGCCTAATGAGGCGGTCGTCACCAGCTGGCAGCAGGAAGTGTAGCACATACAACAGACTTTGTCCTCCTTTATTTTACTCACTTAAATGCATGTGCGCCCCATTTGTTACAATGGCCCTGTTGTACTTGAGCCCGTTATCTCTGCTTACAGCGGAGTTGTTGGTTTTGATGCTTTAAATGTCTAAATGTTTTGATGTCCATTGCTTTATGCCATTAAACTGGGCTTAACGTTGTATTTGTCTTTTTTTGCTTTAGACCTGATGGCGCTGAAAGAGGAGAGTCAAGATCTGAATGAAACGGAAGAGAAAGATCTGCATGAAAAACATGATTTCATTACTGGAGAAATGTCTTTTTGTTGTTCACAGACTGTAAAGACTTCCTCTCAAAAAGGAGCTCAGAACACCGGAACTCTGAGTCATTTTACTTGCCAACATTGTGGAAAGAGTTTAAAAAAAAGAGAAAACCTTAAAATCCATATGAGAATTCACACTGGAGAGAAGCCTTTTAACTGCCACCAGTGTGGAAAGGGCTTCCCACGAAAAGATAATCTTAGGATTCACATGAGAATTCACACTGGAGAGAAGCCATTTGTATGTGGTCAATGTGGAAAACGTTTCCCACATAAAGCAACCTTTTATACTCACAGGAGAATTCACACTGGAGAGAAGCCTTACACCTGCAAACTGTGTGGAAAAACTGTGAATCGAAAAGGAAATCTTACGGCTCACATGAGAGTTCACACTGGAGAGAAGCCTTTCGCGTGTGATCAGTGTGGAAAATGTTTCGTACGTAAGGAAGGCCTTAGTAAGCACATGGAGATTCACTCAAGTGAGAGCTGTTTTATATGCCCTCAGTGTGGAAGTACATTCACAGACAGGAAACACTTTAAGAGCCACATAATAACTCACATGGGACAGGAGCCGTTTATGTGTCACCACTGTGGAAAGACTCTCACAAAAAAAGCAAACCTCAAGACTCACATGAGAATTCACACTGGAGAGAAGCCTTTCACATGTGAACAATGTGGAAAGAGTTTCAGACAGAAAACAACCCTTTATACCCACATGAGAGTTCACACCACAGAGAGGCCTATTCGAGTATGTATAGTGTGAGTTTCCCATATCAAATAGATCTGAAGAGTTATTTGCAAACTTATTCTGGCAAGAAATTGCAGTGTTCTGAATGGGGTAAGAGGTTTAGAGAAAGGAGCACCTGTGCACTCAGGCTGGAGAAAGTAGGGTGCCTGTGGGTCCTTGAAAAGGCTGTAATGGCATTACATTCACTTTCAACAACAAGTCCATAAAAGTCCTAAATATTATAAATGATAAGGGAAAATATTTGAAGCACAAACAGAGGAGATGCTTGAAAAGGCAAACCTGTTTTTGATTGGCTAGAGATCATGTCATGGAAGTCATAATCTTCTAATATTATGCGCTTTTTAGGGGTCTTTCTTGATATTATTGGATTTAGTTTAAAGCGATATGCTTTTCTAAATAATTTTTATTTATCAATTTTATATGGGCCATTCTACAGAATTGGTCCAAAGTCAGAGTTGGAAACGTCTTAAAAAAAGGTACTTTCCCAAAAAATGTGTATATATGCAAATTGTTTAATATGCCAGGTACAAATTTCTAGTAAGTGTGCAGTTAATTCTCATATTGTATTTTCAGATAGTTTTGGAATATTTGTCCTTTTGCCAAATTTGTCACTACCGAAACTAGTAATAATAATTTAATTAGAAGGGTTATATTGACCTATTAAGATTTTGCTTGCATCTAGATTGTATATATATTAATGCAATTACACTTTTAACAATATTTCAAGTGTAATTTGAGATTTGTTGTATTTTGAATCCAATTTTTCTTTGAAATCAGTATGATGAACCTTTTGCCTTTTACAAAGTTAAGGATTCATTGGTTTGAATATACATTGAACCAAAAACTATCATAGCATCTTAGTTGATAATTCAGTATATACTTTATTTTTGACAAAACATCCCACGTTTTGGTAGTGACCGTAATGCTTTGGTAGCAACCACATCATATTACAGATTTTCGCATACTAAAACACTAAAATATAAAATTGTACTGTTTTGTTTATTTCCTCCAAATATGAGGATTATGTGTTCCCTTTTGTCACTACTGAAACATTGATGGCATGTTTCAGTAGTGACTGTTTTGGTAGTGACAATTCTATGGGATAACACCTAAAAAAACAAACCATAAAAAAAACAAAGATGTCACTACCGAAACTCCACCAAATGTTTTGGTAGTGACCGTTTCGGTAGTGACAATTTTAGATACTTTGGAATCTAGCTCAATGATGCTAATCAGCACATGATTAGCTAGCACAGTTCTGAACAGTGGCATACATATAAAAACGAAATGTTGTGGAATAACTTCCAAAAAAGTGTGTTTAATTGCAGAAAAAAGGTGTTAGGTAGTGACGTTCCTTAAAGTTACTCAGACTTTTGAACACATTTACCTCAAAATGATGAGACCTATCTACTCACACCTTGTAGCTATGAGAGAGAGGGACACTGGAATATTTGTGGTTAAAATCAGTCTCGGCCAATTAACTAAAACATACACTGTTTTGGTAGTGACATGAAAAATGCGGGACACTTTTTTTTACATAAAGTTTCATCATTTACAAAAAAAAATTAAATTTTTTTTTAATTGGAACTTCACTTTTTAAAAGGATCAAAAAGATACTTTTAAAAACTACAGTGTAAAAAATACAAAAGTTATTTAGATATCATTTTCATAAATTGAAATTTAGGGATTAGGGTTCGAGACAATTGAATTGGGTACCCAATTGAAAGTACCCAATAAATTATGAATTTTTAATATACTAAGCTTACTAATATTTTAAATATTATTGTGGGTCTCAATAGATAATAGAAATATCTTAATAAACATCTAAGGTTTAATTACTTAAATTCTTTTTAAATTTGTTTATTTTTTTGGTTGTGGGTCAGCAGTTTGCACCAGTTCTGTAGAATGGGCCACACATTTTATAAATTAACTTGCTACTTGCCATCAGAATAAAATGGCTGCAAATGCTTTTCTTTTTCTTTCAGATAAAACTTCCCAGTGTTATGGAAATTGCCATTTATGATTTTTAATTCAGTAACTGTGACTATCAGAGGTGGACTTACCCATTAGGCAAAGGTAGGCGACCATCTTGGGGCCTCACAAAACCAAGGGCCCCCTACATTTTAAAAAAAATCCATGGACACATGAACAGTTATTGTGGTACCTAGGACTACCACTTGTATGGCTGCATTGAACGCACTTCTTTTGTATTCTACTTGTAGCAAATGGAAACATCATGCATCTGAAGCTGTAATTAAACATTGAGCAACATTGGATATGATATGTTTATTGTTTTAGACTCATTTATAAGAAGGGCCCTTATAGCCCACAGTTGCTATGAAAGCCATTATGACGTGTTGCGGCAATTTCCCATTTCAATGAAGGTATGAGATAAAAGTCTTTTGAAGATTTATTTTCTTGCAAGAAAAGGTCTACAATCATTTATGTGTTTCTAAGTTTTTAATGCAAATCGATTTCTAAGAAGCTAGGATGTCTTAAGAAATTAAAATAACATTTTCGGTCTCACACTTGACTGCACAAACACAGTCACATTTCATGTTTTTTAGCACATCAAAATAATTTGAGCATACTAATGAAGCACTTAAGACAGTTTAAACAGCACTCTTTTAAAGTAAAGCAAAACAAAGCTCTCATCCATGGCGTACAGCATAATGTATAAAGGTATAAATTCATTGTAAATTGATTATTAAATTGTTTGATTAGGGTTTATACATAATTTCCGTGACAGAGTTCAAGATAAATCCTTTAATCTTACTACTGGAGCTGCTAGTGTGCTAGTTTCAAATGATTAATAAACAGCAAGCACCAACTATGCAAAAGCGGCATTCCTTCCGGTGCACTCAGTGTCCGAATTCACTCACTCGTTTTCATTCACTCCTTCTAGTGAACTGAATTAGTGACCTAATGTAGGGAATAGTGAATGAGGGTATAAGGGGCGATTTCGGACACAGCCATGGAGAAGATTGTTTTAAGTGTGATGGATTTCCCTGAACTGTATGACCCATCTAAAATCTCATACAGAGACATAAATAAAAAATCAAGAGCGTGGGAGTTTGTGAGTGCACGAGTTGGTTTGCCAGGTAAAAATTTAAATACGTACAAAATGTCCAAACAATACTTTTTTTTTGCGCGTGATAAAATAGAAACTACCTTTCAAAAGTTTGTATTTGGTACGATTTTATAATGTTTTTTTAAAGAAGTCTCTTCTGGCTCACTAAGGTTGAATTTATCGGATCAAAAAACAGCAAATCAGTAATATTGTGAACAATTTATATATATATATATATATATATATATATATATATATATATATATATATATATATATATATATATATATATATATATATATATATATATATATATATATATATATATATATATATATATATATATATATATATATATATATATATATATATACGCGCACACACACAGTCGTTCAAATATAATATAATGATACAGATACAATATAAATCAGTTTTGCTAATTAATAATTTTATGGAAACAGTGATGTATACAGAAATGTATGTAACATTTTTTTAAAATGTTTACACTATTTAATTGTCCAATCATTTTAATTAATACTTTTATTCAGAAAGAATGCATTTCCCCATGGGGAAACAAGCTTATAAATCACACACAATAAGTTTTTTTTTTTAGAACGTAAAAATGCAGAAAGTTTCCTGTGAGGGTAGTTTTATCTGTAGGGTTGGTGTAGTAGGGCGATAGAAAATACAGTTTTTACAGTATAAAATCCATTACGTCTATGGAGAGTCCCCACAAGGATAGGAAACCAGATTTGTGTGTGTGTGTGTGTGCACGCATGTGTGTGTAATTGCGCGGCGATTCCACCACTCGCCGCATCCCGTGTGAAAGAGCCTTTAACTCGCTTCAAAGGAAGCAAAGAGGCATGTCACACATACAGCAGATTACGGGGGTTTTCTGGTGGCACACTCTACATCATCTTTTGAATTTACTGGAAGGTTTGAGGTGTTTTGGTGCGTGTCCTGCTGGATGCTGAGAGGCAGGAGGAGCAGGAGCAGCAGGAACATCAAGAGGAGGCGACCAATCAGCGAGCTCCGGGCATCTGACATATCAACTCCTCCCATGTTCCTGTGTAGAGAGCAAACCGTCAATACATAAAATACAAACACATCTGCACAATTTCTGCATGACCCACTGAAAAAAAAAAATTTTACTCGTTGTAGTCTAAAACTACTGAAGGAATTGGAATGGTCATTATGGTCCATTCTCCCATCTTCACCCTCCTCTGGACAGTCTGACCTTCATTCGCTGAGTGGAATGAGGAGCACATCGATACCTCTCGTGTCCTTCCACTCAATGAAGAGAATCTGGTCGTCCCTCTTCCACCTCATGCTTCCCCGAGAATTTTTAGGCAGCCTGTTAATGGTGGTTTTTGTGAAGCCCACCCGGTTGCTCCTGATGGTCCCACAAGCCCAGATGTTTTTTTTGCAAAGGTCCCTGAAGAGCATGGGGCTGGTGTAGAAGTTGTCAACATACAATTTGTAGCCAGACCCCAATAACTTTTCATCCACCAGAGCCATGACAGATTCGTAGCTCAGGCCCTTGCCTTGCTGACTCTGAGCTACTGGGGATTTCCCTTCATAAATGAAAAAATCCCATGTATATGCATTCAGGGAGTCCGCAAGGACAAAAAGCTTGTATCCCCACTTTGTAGGTTTGTCCTTCTGGTACTGCTTGAAACTAATCCTTGCCTTTGATGCCACCATTCTTTCATCAACGGCAATGTTCTGATGCGGGTGATAAAAGTTTTTGCAGCCATCCGACTCTGGTCATACATAGGATCCCCTGCCTTTGATCGCCCATGTAAAATCAAACCTTTTTTTCTTCGCATTCTCAGCATCCACCTTAGGATCGCTAAGGTGAAGTGCTGAGGAGATAGTGGGAAATTTCCTGCAGGACATGACGGAGGCTGGGAAGCCAACACTATAGAGTCTTGACCCACTCCAGTAGTCTGCCACTGATGGTAACTTCACCAGACCCATATAGATGACAACTGAGATAAAGGAAAAAAGGTCCTTCAGGGACATGTCCTGCCTTGGCCTTCTTGCTGTCATCAGGTGCTCAGCAGCATAGGTGTTAGAATTCCGGATGATTGTTTGACAAACTGGGGAGGGAAAAACAAAAAAAAGAGTTGGAACAACTCCAGATGACTGTAGGAATCTGTTTGAATAATTTGAGGTCCAGTCGTTCGAGCTGGCCAGAATATGGTGTCTGGCGGTGAAATATCAGGCTCATCTGGGGTGTGCCATCGATCGCCAGTGCTAAAAACACCAGTAGAGCCAGATGAAGAGTTTCCTCCTTCCTGTCTTCCTCTGCCTTGCCCCTTGCCTGCCCCCTCGCTCTTCCTCGGTCACTGCTTCTCCCTCTCTCACCCTGTCTTTGCTTATGGCTTTATCTTTGTCTCCAAAACTACTGGAATTAGTAGCTGTAAATGATGTTGTAGAGGTGGATGGTTGGCATAGTTCAGGTTGCCAGTCCTCATGAAGTGAATCATCTGAACACCTATCGCAACAATAAATAATATTCTGAACACCTATCGCAACAGTATACCTACACATATATATATATATATATATATATACACACACATACATACTGTATATACATATATATATATATGAAAAGTAATATATAAATGTTTCATGAGATACATTTCAAAATAAATATATAATTACATATCACATTTACATGCTGCACTCTAACACACACACACACACATATATATATATATATATATATATATATATGCATACACATGCACAAACAAAAATGCATAAATATAGAAAAGTACTAAAATGTATTTATAAAGAAATATATAAATTTATTTCAAAATAAATAGAATAGGCCCACACATTTACACACTGCTCCCTAACATATATTAGAAAAGAGTATAATGTAGTGATGTGACGTTCGACACCGAGGCTTCAAAGCTTGTATCAAAAAAACGAAACATCTCACAGTGAAGCACTGTACCAGAGCTTGATTCGTTTTGCCAAAACCACGTGATCTGTGACATCCGAAGCTTCGTTTTCGCACACAACCACGTGACTGCTTCGTATTCTGATTCAAATAACGAAAACCACTTGCGCAGTTTCAAGTGTCCCTCACGCCTTTGAAAAGAATAAATCATAATACGAATTAATATTCGCATGTGTAGTTTTCTGCATGATCATTTTGTATTAATTCCTGGTTCACAGACACTTTAACTAACCAATCTTCTATGATAATCTTCCGTTATTTTGATCATACAGCCTTGCCTATTTTTTCCCCAAATTTATTCACAGACTCATTTATTCATATTGTGTAATACAATTACTGACATGAAGACTTATTTATATAGGCTTCATATTTTCTTTGCTCTTTAACTAACCAATCTTCTATGATAATCTTCCGTTATTTTGATCATACAGCCTTGCCTATTTTTTCCCCAAATTTATTCACAGACTCATTTATTCATATTGTGTAATACAATTACTGACATGAAGACTTATTTATATAGGCTTCATATTTTCTTTGCTTTATACAGGTTTTCATAGCACAAACTAATTTATTATCTGAAACGGTCCAAAAATGGCTGGGTCGTCTGGGACGCAAAGGCAGCTTTTTCCACCTTTTGACCACAAGATGTCGTTAGTGTGCACCGTCTTGAAAAGCTTCGAGTAATGAACGTTTTTACGATACAGTTGAGGGGAAAACCTCGGTGCTTCGCAAAGCTTCATTTCCCCATCACTAGTATAATGCAACTTACTGATCTAGTGATGTATCTGATGCGTTCACTTCTGAAAAAAGCAGATCTGGCTCCTCATCGCTAGACTTACACAGTTCATCTACGACTTCTAAAAGTGTATAAAAATGCTTTTTTGGCCTCTGGATCCATGTCAGAAACCGTGGAATGAAAGTTCAAATGAAATGGCTGCTTCTGGTGGTTGCAAGCTTATTTTATACACGTTTACAAATTCGCAGCAGCTGTTTTCAAACTTCACGTGGACATGTGATTAGCAACAGTGGACAATTATCCTTTGATTGGACAATGGTTGTGTCAATATCCATTTTCAAAGAGGCCATTGGCCAGGTGAGTTGCTGAGATCTTATAAGCGTTAGATACGGCTCCGGCTGCTCTGGATGGCTATTGAGTGTTATTTGATTGACTTGCCTGATCATTATTGGACAAAGTTATGAGGGTGGGGTCCTGTCTGATCAGAAGACTGTACCAAACATAGCATCTAGCGTGTTGTTACAAAAAGCTCTCACAAAAAGTGAATTTCATTCATGATCATGCATCAAATGGACATGATTATTGAAAACATACAACATCAAACATGAATAACAATACATATGCAAAAAAATGTTCAATATTTTTGTACAAATACTATTAAAAATTGTTGTTGTGGTCTGAATATTTAGCCTTAAAAACAAAGTTTGCATGATTGTGAGTTTGTGTTTTTACTTTCATAGTAAAGGACACAACTCGGTATACTTATGATTTTTTTTTGCTGCAAACCCTTGTTACAAATTCGTACATTTCTGTCACAACAAAATATATTTTGCAAATATGAAAACTACAATCCGAGAGCTTTCCAGTGATATATAGTTTGTCAAGATTAGTTCAGGTTTAGAGTAAGATATTATTGTTTTAAATATGTAATGGCAGACGTCCCACCTGTGGGACGGTGACAGTTAAGGGGTTTTAAAGTATCTACTAAAAACAAAAAAATCTATTTACATAATCAAAACACAGAAAACAAAGTTAGATCATTTCAAAGTTTGTCGTCTTTCCTTGCCAACTACAAATAATTTTCCCAATTATAACAATAATATGTTTATTTTAAAATGCTTTAACATGCTGATTAATAATGCTAAATGTAGATGATGTCTTTTTCACTGTGCTAGACTTCTGGAATTGTGTGAAAGTGGCCTTTTTCTTGAATTATTCCTCACATATAGCCTGTAAAAACAGTTGTTCCCTTTCGATTGGGAACGCTACACTGCGTCCTCTAGAGGGCGCTATGGGGGAATGCCTCCGGAATGGGAATGAACTTGACATTGGCAGTCAGCAGCCTATGACGTCACAACACACACCGATTTCTGCTAAGGACCTAAGCACCATTAAACTGTGACATGCTTAAAGGGATAGTTCACCCAAAAATGAAAATTACCCATGATTTACTCACCCTCAACCACATGTATATGACTTTCTTCTTTCAGATGAATCCAATCGGAGTTCTATCTTCCAAGGTTTATAATGGCTGTGAATGGGTGTTATTTTTCAATAGCCCAAAAGAAGTCCAATAAAGCACATCCCTCCCTAATAAAAAGTGCCTCATGGCTCCGGGGGGTGAATTAAGGCCTCCTGTTGTGAATTGATGCATTTTTGAAAAAAATATCCAGATTTAAAACTTTTTAAACCGTAATCTCTAGTTTCCACAATACACGTTCACAATAGAATGCCGTTCTGGGCGGATGACGTAGGACGTCGGCGTAGCATAAGCGCCAGTGAGAAGTGACGAACGCGGAAGAGCAGAGGAGAGAGCAAAACAAAACACCGGTCACGAATTAGAAGTACAAAATGAGGATTTGTAAAGACAAATGTGGGTGGATTTCGATATAAGCCAAGAGGAGCCTGGTTTTCCTTTGCTAAAGTAAGGAAACTTTGCTTCCTTTGCCCCTGTAAACAAACTTTGGTTCTCGCGAGACTAGCATATTCTCACTGGAGCTTATGCTACGCCTACATCCTACGTCATTCGCCCGGAACAGCTTGCACATATGACAGTTAGCGGAAGTTAGAGAAAAGTGTTTATAACGTTTTAAATATGGATATTTTTCTTTCAAAAACGCATCGAACAACTGTTTCAGGTACGTTCATTCATTTCTTTTGTTCATTCATTTCTTCCCAATTAGGCGCTGTATCTTTCCGTGACGGGGGGTGAATTAAGGCCTCCTGTTGTGAATTGATGCATTTTTGAAAAAAATATATCCAGATTTAAAACTTTTTAAATCGTAATCTCTAGTTTCCACAATACACGTTCACAATAGAATGCCGTTCTGGGCGGATGACGTAGGACGTCGGCGTAGCATAAGCGCCGGTGAGAAGTGACGAACGCGGAAGAGCAGAGGAGAGAGCAAAACAAAACACCGGTCACGAATTAGAAGTACAAAATGAGGATTTGTAAAGACAAATGTGGGTGGATTTCGATATAAGCCAAGAGGAGCCTGGTTTTCCTTTGCTAAAGTAAGGAAACTTTGCTTCCTTTGCCCCTGTAAACAAACTTTGGTTCTCGCGAGACTAGCATATTCTCACTGGAGCTTATGCTACGCCTACATCCTACGTCATTCGCCCGGAACAGCTTGCACATATGACAGTTAGCGGAAGTTAGAGAAAAGTGTTTATAACGTTTTAAATATGGATATTTTTCTTTCAAAAACGCATCGAACAACTGTTTCAGGTACGTTCATTCATTTCTTTTGTTCATTCATTTCTTCCCAATTAGGCGCTGTATCTTTCCGTGAGATATAAACAGTTGTTTTCGTTCCTTCGTATGCATTTGGCTACCTACCAATGGAAACGGTCTGTAAAAAAGCATTTTACATTTATGGGAAGAGTGGGGCACAAATGCGGGGTTAAATGTAACACATTTGAATTCAACATTTCCACACATGCTAGCATACATTTTATTTTTCAAATTTCCTATTATTTCCTTGCCATATCAACACTATATAGAGAAAAAAATGTGCCAGAATTCATAAATATTTTCAATATATCGCTGAACATTTCCATTGCAAAAGTAAATTTCTGGCTGAAAAAATTTTTTCATCTCAGTTTTTAGTGTTTAGGCTAATTAAAATGAGACGCATCTGCTATTATTTTCATCTTCAAGCAGTTTAGATTCAAGCAGTTCTGCTTCGCTCCTTATGCTTTGCTAAAAAAAGTGTTGGGTTGTGCTCCGCTCTCCCCTACAGAAGGAGCATGAGAGCATTTTCTGTGCTGAACACCCCGATGAGTTTAACAACACTCGCAGCGTGGATTACGGTTCATATCCGCACCGGAGTGAGCATGTTTTGAGTTTTTATGGACATAGAATGCAAAAGTTTTGCAAGGGAACGCAAATATCTTTGCGAGAGAATGCAATAGTTTTGCGAGGGAACGCAGTTTCTCGAGGGAATGTTAAAAAAAATTTACAAATCTTTCCTCCCACCATGTCCCTTTAGGGGCTCCGTAAATCTTTATATACAAACATTAACATTACATAAATGAGATTGCCAGTGTTGTCGGTGTGGCCACAGTCATGAGATGGAGGAATATTCGTTTTAATTTTATTTTTAATGTTATTGTTTTTATTATTGCACCATGTTTGTGATGATTAATCTCCAATATTATCTAAAGTATAATGCTATCCAATCAAACTGCTGCGCAAACCTGGAGGATATGACACGTTTAAGATGTTACCAGTTATTGTTGAATAATCGACTAAAATATACATTAATTTGAACAACCCCAGTTTGATGCATGATGATTGTATCGGAAGATTTAAAAAAAAAAGATTACACAACTATTCAAAGCTTCCGTTTTTCGAACACGGATGTGTGAAAAGGGTATTTTTCTATTTCATTCAACATTGTTGTGGACCAGCAATAACCTGCCACTTAATACAATGAACAATGATAGTTTTATATTTATATTTAGTATATATAGGGTGGGTTGCACCAACAAGGATTAAGCTTTAATCTAGATTAAATCAAGGTTTATCTAATAATTCCGTGTTTAAAAATAAACAGGATTACATTTAAACCATCATCTTGATCCTGGATTTAATTGATATTTAAGATAGATTAACTTTAATCATGTTGCTCCTTAACTTTAAACTCAGATTTAAATCTCAATTAGGGATTCATTTTAAATTTACAGGTGAGGAGGTTTAAATGAAATAAAGTGCACCTACAGTTACAATTATGTGGCTGATTAAGCCGCTGGGCGGCGATCAAACGGACGGGGTGGCGTTGTCATAAAACATACTCCATTAATTGATACTATAAATATATTTCCAGGATTATGAAATCCGTATGCACTGCCAGAAATGTATTCATTGCTTGCTTGATCAGTCGTTTGAATAACGATAGCAGTTTATTAAGACGGCAGATATTTTACAAGTTTATTTCCTTTTTTGACACAAGCAACTTTTTATGTCAAAAAGAGAGTTTGGTAGTAAGCAAAGAAAAATTTGGAATATTAGCATTGTTCCTGTTTAATTGCAATGGCGAAATCCATCATGGCGGAGAAAATTATTCGTAGATGGAGGTTTTAATCGCAGGTTAGAGTATTTGTTAATCTGTGTTTAAAATTAAGTGGTGCAACACAACTCGATTTAAAATAAAACCCAGATCAACAAATCCTTGATTAGCTCTAAACTTGACTTAAATGAATCCAACAGCACTCTTACTCAAAAGATGAAAGCAGGAAGAACCAGACCTACAGGAGTAACAATCCCTGGCTATTGACCGGTAAGATCCTCAGAGAGTCAGGACTACTGAAGAATGGCTAGAGTGTGTGAGTGAAGGTGGTTGTGAATGTGTGTTGGTTACAGGATCAATGGATGGCACTGTTCCTCTGTCATAGTCTGGCTTTCCTGTTGTACAGCAGCTTGATCGTGTGAGAGTGTATCTGGACTGTCTAGACAGATGTCTGGTACAATGTGTGTTGAAGAAACCCCAGCGCTTCCTCTGGTTGGATGCTGTAGTTACTCCGTTAGAGTCCAGACTGAACCGTCTTTAACCGCCACATCCCAGCAGTGTGTTCCTGAGTTAAAACCCTCTGAACCCAGAACACAGACAGGACGAGACGTGGATTTGCAATGTTTGGATCCAGAATCACAGGAGCTGATGAGACACAATTAACAGATGCATTTATTCCGATGTTCATAAAATGGTCAAGAGTCAACAACACACAGATTATTATGAATTATGACAATTGTCCTATTGATCAAACACATCCGACGTTTTCCTCCGATGAGTGTCAGTGCTTTTATTAGTTTCACACCAATTTGTATGATCAGATTCAGTGTTTAATGGCATCAACTACAAACATTAACCCTCAGGTTGTGTTGAAATCCCTATAACACTTATGCAATATTATCACCTAATATTGGGATCAATCTTTTTGGCAGCTTGTTTTCTTTCAATTAGGACTGGTTTCGTTTCTTTTTGGAACTGATTCATCGTAGGCCTCATTAATCTGAGCTTACGTATCTCAGTTTATGAGGGAAAAAAGTTATTTGTTTTTCACACTAGCATGCTCTAGTCATATTTATGTTTTTTTTTATGCCTTTATTGTGAGAGGACAGTGGAGAGCTGACCGGAAAGCACTGGGAGGAGAGAAGGGAGCAGGATCGGCAAAGGACCTCGAGGCGGGATTCGAACTCGGTTCGCCATGAACACAGTTGCGCTATATATCGACGCACTAACAACAAGGATATGGCCGCCGACAGCATGCTCTAATATTTAACCAAGAAATTTGCTTTGAAAAGCTTTTATTTTTGTATAAAATTTTTCAAAAATCACACTTGTGGTGTTCCCGATTTAAATCCAAAAGCATCGATGTTTTACAATAATAAGTGATACATTGATCATAATGAATGAATTTATCAGGATTAAAAATGAGTCACACAGAAATAAAGCGGTATGAACATAGCCTGCATACTTATTCAGTCGAGTCTGTTTCTGTTTATTTGTAGTCACAGTAGGCTATATACATCAGTCATTTCTATATTTTTATAAAAGCTCCCGAACAAAAAACATTATTATATTTTTATGAGCTAAACTCTCGAGACGAGATTTAATGACAGATAGAATATGTTACTAAATAAATAGCCTACACAATTGTGATAGAGAATAAGAAGCTGACGTCTGATTTCTTTCCAGTGGTCGTGTTTACCATGTTTACTATGGTAACGTTAATGGCTAGTCTTTTGCATCGCTTATAAATATTTCTGCCTTGTATGGTGATCATAATCCACATCAAATCAAGTTATTTCAAACACTCGCTGCTGTCTGAAAGTGAGTTTTGAACTAAAATGAATTTAAAAGACTTTAATGCTGGTGTTATAGCTGTTAACTTTCCGAAATGATCCGCGGCACTGGCGCTCTGCAGATGCAGAGAAACTCCGCCTTTGTTCATAACGACTCCTCTAGCCCCAGCTGGCCTGCTTTGGCCCAAGGTTTTCGTCGGGCCAAAAAATCTGGGGCACGATCAGATCCCCGCACTAGCACACCCGCTTTTGGCCCGACAGTGGAAACCATTGATGCCATTGACTGGCCCTCAAGTTCCCCAGACTTGAATCCATTTGAGAACCTCTTGGATATTATGTATCGGAGCATCCGATGCTGCTGTGATGAACTTCATGCTAGTTGGATCAGCCTGTAACTTTAGTTTGTTACATTGATATTTAGTGTGATTTTGAATCCAGCCCTCAGTGTGTTGATGATTTTGGTTTCCATTTACTGTTGTCACATAACAGACCGTATATAAAGATTTCTAAATTGAATATTTCATTCATTGAGATTTAAGTGTTCCCTTAATTTTGTTTGAGCAGTGTATTTGCAGGCATAAATACATACGTGAACATGAACATGATCAACATGCTTCTGAACACAAAATATTTCTCAGATTTCCCATCTCTCCCATTCATTTTTAATGGACGGTCACTTTTGACCAATAAAGCGAAGATCAATAAGGCCTACAATCAGTCAGTATCAAAATAATAATAAATACAAAATCAGTCCTTATTGAAAGAATATAGTTGACAGAAAGATTGAATCCCGTTTTTGGTGATAATATAGCACAACAACCTTTTTTGTAGGCCGGTCATTTTTGACCGGGAACACCACAAGTGTTCTTTTGTGCTATTTTTTACCAGAGCATGCTAGTGTGAAAATGTTTTCACAATTTTTTTTTTTAATTGACAAAATTATCCACAAATAATGCTTTTTTTCCCACTCAAACTGAGGTATGATGAATGAGGCTTACAAAAAATCTGTTCCAAAAATAAACACAAAACCAGTCCTAATTGAAAGAAAGCAAGCTGACAAAAAGATAACAGTGCCCCAACCACAATCTACAATGTTTAACTGAATCCCTGCGGGACGGAGAAGTACAAAAACATCTTTCCAGGGCTCTACAGTGCAACTGAAAACTACTGCGTGCGACTATGAAAAAATATTTAGGAGCACCAGTGCGACTGACCAGATTATCATCATACTTGTGATTGCGCTCAGGGGAGCTTCAAAGGTTTCTAACGTTAACGTACATGTTTTTGCAGCGTTGAGTAATGTATCACAGACATATCT
The DNA here is from genome assembly GCF_001515645.1 of Sinocyclocheilus grahami. Classification (NCBI taxonomy): domain Eukaryota; kingdom Metazoa; phylum Chordata; class Actinopteri; order Cypriniformes; family Cyprinidae; genus Sinocyclocheilus; species Sinocyclocheilus grahami. The sequence continues at coordinate 95,047 of NW_015506618.1, forward strand.
CACAAATCCTTTCATAAGCAAAGTGTAGACAGGGTGTAAATAAGAGATTCACTGTGCAGTGTAGAGAGCTTCGTTGATTATAAATGTGAGATCGAGATTAACTAAGATGAGTGACAGCTTTTTATGATTTTTAAGGGAATTTGTAAATGGGATACTGATTTAATGCAACAGTTCAATAAACAAGAAGTTAATATCAAGTGCTTCATTCCTGAATGAATCAGCTGTTCGAATGAATCAATTGAATGAATGATTCAGTGATCAAATCAGTGATTGCCGCCACCTGCTGGCAGTGTTAGTTTCACTTTTAAAGTATCTTTTCAGTTATTTAAATCATTAAATATTTCTATATTCAAAATGTTATATTTAAAACATTAATCTCAATATGAATTTATGGATTTAATTGCCCTCATGCCACCTCTGAGCCTCATTAAATGTCTGAAAATACACCTACAAGTCACTTTTGTGTTCTTCTGTGCCACCTCTGCAAATCAATTTTGTAAATACCGTATTAGCCCGAATATAAGACGGCCCTGATTATAAGACGACCCCCCTTTTTCCAGATGTACCTTTTGGAAAAAGGCTTTTTAAAAACCAAATCTTGTTTTTTCTCAGTAAAACACATTTTGTCTTCAATTATTATCATATTGCATATTTTTTAAAACATTAATCTCAATATGAATTTATGGATTTAATTGCCCTCATGCCACCTCTGAGCCTCATTAAATGTCTGAAAATACACCTACAAGTCACTTGTGTGTTCTTCTGTGCCATCTCTGCAAATCAATTTTGTAAATACCGTAATGACCCGAATATAAGACGACCCCCCTTTTTCCAGATGTAACTTTTGGAAAAAGGCTTTTTAAAAACCAAATCTTGTTTTTTCTCAGTAAAACACATTTTGTCTTCAATTATTATCATATTGCATATTTTTCCTATTTTAATTTTTGTTTTGAAAGTATGGTAAAAACTGGTAAAATGTACCAACAATCACATTTAAAAAATATACACTTTTTGATATACCATTAAAAAAAACAAAAAAAAAGCAGGTAGCCCATCTGAATTAGGACATTTAGGCTATCCATCTAATAGTAGCCTACCAAAATCTTATTAACAGTAGAAGTTAAATCTTACTGTAGTCTTCAAATCTGGGTACTGTCTTACGTTTTAAAATCACAAAGAGAGTTTGGTCCCATCAGGCTAACGTGACAGTCACGACTCACGCAGCTGTAAGCTTTACTTTTGTTTTTCTCGCGATTTTTACAACACGCATTACATTATGTATTTCATGGCACACTCGTTATATGTGTATTTGGCGCCACCTATTGTTGTGTGTGTGTTATTGACATGTCAAAGTCTAGACCCTGAATATAAGACCACCGCGTTTTTTCAGATGTATTTCCAAGAAAAAAACATCGTCTTATATTCGGTACAATACGGTACTGATTTCATTTGATTGGTAACTTATATTTTGTATTCTACTTGTTCTTATTTTGTTGTTTTAATTAGAATTTTTAAAAAGCTTATAAAATATAATTTTTAAAGAATCTGACAAAAGATGACACTTTTAATAAAGTTAGAAAAATGCCATTACAAAAGTAAAAAAACAATTTCCACTGTAAATCACTTTAAAGGTCCCCTGAAATGCTTAGAAACACGCAGCGTTACTCTATGTGTTGACGTAATTTTAACTGAAACAGGAAGACAGGGCGGGACATGTCAAGCAGCCCCGCCCCTTTTTAAAATAGCCAATAGCGTTCATTTATATCACAGCTTGGGCTAGAGCCGTTGAGCTCCGTAACGCCGCATTTGACAGGGTATGCCAGCCACAATCTCATCCATATTGCTATAAAATATAGCATTCTGTGTAGAATACAACATACATTTTGTGGTCTGCGCCGACTCACTCATGTGATCCGCTCCGTGCTATCGTGTCTCTGGACCGGAGCAGAGTGTGTGTGCGGTGCGGTGGTTAGCGTGACACAGCGCAAAACCCTTGAGACTTCTTTTTTTTCCTCAATGGAAAGCATATTTACACCGTTTGAATCGTTCCCTGTCCCTTATATAGTGCACTACGTGCCATTCACTGTACAGAAAATACTAATTCTGTGGACAAGTGACCGATTTCAGCCGCGGCTTCAGCGTCTATTTTATAGTGTAGGGGGCGGGCGCTTCGGATTCTAGAGAGCATTTGATTGGACAGAAAGTTTGATGAGAAGCTGAAGTACAATGTGACGTCAAAAAAAATCGTTGAGCCGTTTTGGCTGAAGTGACAAACTGCAAGCTTTTTTCAAGCTGTTTTGGAGCACACTGCCTTATAGATAACCTTAAGACTAACATATTGATACTAACACCCAAAAAACTTTAAATTTGATTTCATGTGGACTTTAAGGAGTCAAATATCACCTTGTAATAATGGGAAGGCTAATTTTTGATCAGATTTTGGATTATAAGGTGCTCCTAAAATTTTAAACGTGCTCCTAAAAAGAAAAGTAAGCGTAGAGCCCTGCTTTCCTAACTTTAGGTTGTATTAAAAAATAGTGCCTACCCTTAATTTCCTTTTCCCACCCTCTCTTAAATCTTTTTCTCATTTACACTCTCCCCAATGATACATGGATATCTACTTCTTTTCCTAAGCTCTCCTTTGCAATATGATCTGCCTGTTCATTCCTTTTCACCCCAGAATGCCCAGAAACCCAACAAAAAGTGATATTGATGTTTTTTACAACATCAGGACGAACTTTAGATTTCCCTACTCTTAAAGTTTCCAAAGCAGCTGTAGAGTCAGATAAAGAAACAGATAAAGACTTCTCTAGGTCTGGCTTCCTCAATCCACCATAAAGCTCAAAAAATTGCCATTAACAGAGCTTCAAATTGAAATGCCTCGGCCAATCTTCAACCCCAATTTTTCCACATACATCACAAACCCAGCTCTGGATCTCTAGACCCATCTGTGAAAACAATCACATTACTCTGATTAATTAAATTAAGACATTCCACTATTCTTGCACCTCCACCTCTGAAGGCCACACAACAGAGCCTCAAAGCCCTTGTCTGCACCACATCTAACCTATCCAGAACAGTTTTAGAAGCAGACCCATTATAGAGCACCCATAATCAATAATGGGTCTGATCGTGGCCTGTAAAATTAGTAATAACGTCTCCCTATTGTCCCCCACTCACATCCAGCCAGACTTCTCATAACATTCAGAACTTTTCACACTTCTCTACAGTTTTACCTACATGCACAGCCCAAGTTAAACGTTCTTCCAAACAAACACCCCAAAATTTAAAAACCTTTACCTCTCCAATAGAGACCCATACCCCTCATGTGCTGGCAAAGGACCAGCATAAACCAGCAAAAGGACCAGCATAAACCAGCAAAGGACCAGCTTAAACCAGCAAAGGACCAATTTAAACCAGCAAAGGACCAGCATCCCAGCGTCAAAACATACCTAACCAGCATGTGCTGGTTTTTTCAACAGGGACATATACAGCCCTATCTTAGGTAACCTTTGTTTAAAACAAAATATCATATTTTTAGTCTTAGATGCTGATATTTTAAATCCCTATGTATTCCCCCATTCCTCTACCAACACTAACACTCTTCGAATCTGTTTTAAAACAATCTCTACATTACGCCCTCTTTTCCAAATGGTCCCATCATCTGCAAATAAATCCTCTCTCTATTTTACCAAAGATATCATTAATCATTATATTAAATAAAACCAGGCTGATAACACTTCACTGTGGGGTTCCATTCACAATTTCCACAGTCTTTGAATTGACTCTACCAACCTTTACTTGAATTGTCCTTTTCATTAAAAAACCTTAATCCAATTAAACATTCTTCTAAATCCAAAATTTGAATCATTAATCCCTTCTTCCACAATGAATCATATGATTTCTCAATATCCAGAAAAACACTCACTACTACTTAATATCCTGATCCAAAACTGCATCTGATTCCATTGTAGACCTTCCATTCCTAAAACCATTCTCCACATCAACAAAAAGCCCGTTTCCACAGCATCTTATCTTGACAATCTGGGAGTTTCTTTTGTCTTGCCCTTTGTTTCCATCCCAGTCCCACCTTCCATTGCAATGTTCCGTGTCAAAATTGGTTCAATATACAAATATTTAGGGGCTTTTAGGAGTATTTGTGAGGTGAGCAGTTCTCTCATGCAGACATCAGTGTTTATGCGTTACTAGAAGTCATGTACCAGTATTTTCATTAAAATCCTTGTGTTCTACAGCATGACATGAGGGTGAGTGAATTGACAAAATTCGTTTTTGGGTGAACAAATCCTGTAATCGCATAAGATTGTTTAAAAAGTTTCTTAATGGACACCGTTAAGAAACACATTTAGTGACTTTGAACCTAATTATGTATTTCTATGCAGACTGTAACACCCTACACATCCTCATCAGCTGCAGAGAAGGACTGCCACTCAATCACAAGGGAGTCAAAATAGTGATGTACAACGAAGACATAATTGATAATTGTGCTGATATTTCATTGGCACGCAGCATACTGTTTTTCATATATTTTGTGTTTTGGGGTAGAATACCTTAAAAACTTTTTTTTTTAAACAAAAAACAAACACATTGCTCTTCCTTGAAAGATTCATCTTCAAGATGGAGGAAGAAAAAGCTATCCCCATAACAGTAAAGAGAGTACAACTTTCTCTGCCAGATTTAATGAGAAATCTCAATGAATTTGCATGTGCAGTGTGAGATTGTCTACAGTACATTTAGGTCACTGCTATATTTTTATTGACCACCAGTCAACTCATTAGGGACATAAGAAATTGGTTAACGAAATCCCAAACCTTTACAGCCCAAGACGATCAACAATTAATCTGTCAAATAACACCGCCTGCCGATGACAGCGTACCCCGCCCTACAAACTCACTTACACCATATGACACCCCTGCACACCCGGGCGACAAACCCCTGCAAGTGCCGCGGCCAATGGCGCCAAGTGACTTAGGTGACGAAGAGCCCTTACAGGTGATGTGCCAAGAAAAATACCCAAGTCGATCGTTTAGTGGCAGTGGAAATAACCGTTCATTTAGTAGCTCTTGATTCAAACATAGAGAGAGGCTGGAATATTTTGTAGAAAGGGATGCAGCATTTTGTTATGGCTCAGCTGGGACAGATGCGTTTACAACCACTGGCTACAACAATTGGTGCCATGCCCTTGTTCAAAATAAGGGACTAAAAGAACATATGTCAGCAATAGTACTGTCGAAGGAAAGGCTTGCTAGAGTCAAGAAAGGCACTGAGATTTCATCTCTTGTTAATTCAGCACAGCTTGAAAGGAACCGTGCCTACCTGTGAACCAGTTTCCTTTTCGTGGATCTGTAGATGCAAGGGGTGAGGAAGGCTGTGGATTGTTTTTAGCTATGATGGACTACCCTCTTTAAAAAGATAAGGAGCTTGCAAAGATTTTCACAACAACCCCTTCCAATGCCACATACACCTCAAATAATATACAGAACGAAATTATTGAAAACATGAGGCAAATAGTTACAGAAGAGATATTCCAGATGAGTGGTACACATTAAAAGAGGATGGCGTCAAAGACCCCACTGGGTGTGAGAACATTTCAATTGTGCTGCGTTATGTGGACAAAACTAACTGTGTGAAAGAGAGACTTATTCCAGTGGCTATGACTCAACACTTTGATGCGGTGTCTCTGACCAAGTTGATCTTATCTCAACTTAAAGATAATGGATTGAGCACTGACAAAATTCTAAGCCAGTGTTATGATGGCGCAAGTGTCATGTCAGGAACACAAGGCATGGTACAGAAAGTCTTGCAAGAGGAATTACAGCGAGAAGTGCCATATGTGCACTGTTTCAACCATCAGCTCCGCCTGGTTATAGCGCATGCCATGTCTTCTAAAAAAATGCACTGGCAAACTTTTTCGATGTATGCAGCTCTCTTTACAAGTACTTCAGAAAACCTACAGTGGCTGCAGTATACACTGGACAGAAGTTGAAGCGGTTGCTAGAACAGTGTTGGACTGAACACCTGGCGACAGTCACTGTTATCATGAAGTCTTTTAACAGCATTCTCTCCCTCCTCCAGCAGATGGACGGCAACCAATCCAGCAGCACAGAAGTGAGGCTTGAAGCCAGTTGAGTTTGCTGGATACCCCCAACACTCTTCTCCAAGTACACACCACCAGCCTATAAACTGGTGTCAGTGTGGTCCACAGTGCACTCAAGTGTGTGGAGGAACTGAGATGTAAGAGTTTGACATACTTTGGGAGGAATTTACCAAAACAGAGAGAGAATGCTGAACCCTCCCCAGTCCCTGCACAGAAACGACGAAGAGAAGTGAGTGCACAATGGAAGGACTATGTGGTGGATACAATATTTGGTCAAAACAGAATGGAAGGAGAAAAGACAGAATGTAAAAGACTATATTTTAGTATCCTGGATGCAGTAGTCGGAGAAATGGCCACCAGATTTAGTGAGAGAAATGGCAAGTTCATACAGGCCCTGAGTGCTTTACATCCAAGGAGTGAACGTTTTCTGGATGGAGAAAGTGAAACCACTGTTGGACTTAACCGGGATGGTAGTAAGTAACATGTTGTACTGTTTCTTGGAGAATGACTAGTTTATTTAATATCATACCTGATTCTCCAACGCGCCGCTATAAATTAGGTACTTTGACTAACCTTTATTTTTCTCCAGTTTAGGTGCTGTGTCCCCTAGTCCATGGTCAGCCATACTTTACATCCTTTCTACATTACTCATTCTTCTCAACTTCTCCATAAACTGTACACATTTTAATGTCTCCTCCATTGAAGTTTCCTGCTATAAAAAAACAAGCAAGCTTTTGACACTCCTTCATATTTTAGCATGGTAATTATAACAACTATTAGTTATAAAAGATATAACACCAAAATAACTTAAATGGATAAACCTGTCTTTGATCTCTAATACTATTGTTCTATGCGCAATCCCACACCGAAATTCAAGACCTGACCAAAACATTGGATTATACATTTTTAAGTAATAAAGTCAAACAATTATCATGTTCATTTTGCAATCTCGCTAGTTTCCTGACTGATAAAACTTCCCTTTGTTGGTGAAATGGAGTTGTGTGCTATTCTAGAGAGGTGTGTTAAGAGCAGGTTTTAGTGAAGTGCCGTGGAGCTTCTGGCACCACGGTGGAAACACAGCATGATTTTGGGCTTGGTGCTACAGCTCCTAGGCTTTTAGCCCAAAAAGCCCTGTTGAAAGCCCTGGCCTTGCACTGTATGTTTTGAATCATAAGCCTTTTTCTGTTATCGTTTATTATTTTGTGCACGCATACACTGTTATATGCATTTTATTAGATACAATTTTACATGTCAACTGAAGTATAAATCTGTAACTAGTTCATTCTTCATTAGACTAATCAATACAATGAATCTACAAACCCGATTCCAAAAAAGTTGGGACACTGTACAAATTGTGAATAAAACAGAATGCAATGATGTGGAAGTTCATGACTGGCTTCTTTACTCCTCTCATAGTCACTGGAAATTAATAGGGAATTTAGCACTCTAAGGTGATTTAGTACTGTAACAAATAATCAGCGCATTATACAGTCTCCAAACATGAAGTGTTTCCTGTCTGTGAAATGAATTCCACACAACATACAAAAACAGTTCTCTCATACATGAATTCTCATGTGGCACTTAAGGGCTCTTTTATATCTATAACTTTTTCCACAGTGACCACATGTAAATGGCTTCTCTCCAGTGTGAGTTCTCATGTGCCTGTTAAGAGTTCCTTTTCGGTTGAAACTTTTTCCACATTGTTGGCATGTGAAAGGTTTCTCTCCTGTGTGAATTCTTATGTGGTCTTTAAAGTGTCGTTTTTGACTGAAACTCTTTCCACACTGAGGGCATGTGTAGGACGTCTCTACAGAGTGAATTCTCATGTGATATTTAAAGGGTCCTTTTTGCTTGAAACTCTTTCCACATTGAGTGCACATGTAGGATTTCTCTCCAGAGTGAAGTCTCATGTGGGCTTTAAAGTTTTCATGTCGATCAAAACTCCTTCCACACTGTAGGCAGGTAAAATGCTTCTCTGTAGTGTGAATTACAATGTGTCTGTTAAAGCTTCCTTTTTGAGTGAAACTTGTTCCACATTGTTGGCAGGTGAAAAGGCTCTCTCCAGAGTGAACTGTCATGTGGGAATTAAGGTTTCCTTTATGGCAGAAACTTCTTCCACACTGTTGGCAGGTGAAAGGCTTATCTCCAGTGTGAACGTTCATGTGGACTTTGAGATTTCCAATTTGAGTGAAACTCCTTCCACACTGAAGGCATGTGTAAGGCTTCTCTCCATTGTGTATTCTCATGTGTCTGCTAAGAGTTACGTTTTGAGCAAACGTCTTTCCGCATTGAGAGCACGTGTAAGGTTTCTCCCCAGTGTGAATTCTAATATGTCTGTTCAGGCTTTCATTCTGAGCAAAAGACTTTCCACATTGAGAGCATGTGTAAGGTTTCTCTCCAGTGTGAACTCTCATGTGCTTTTTAAGGCTCCCCTTAAGACCGAATCGGTTTCCACACTTTTGGCAGATGAAAGGGCACTCTCCAGTGTGAATTCTCATGTGAACTTTAAGGTTTCCTTTAAAACTGAAACACCTTCCACACTGAAGGCACGTGTAAGGCTTCTCTCCAGTGTGAACTCTCATGTGTCTTTTAAGGCTTTCTTTTTTAGATAAATGCTTTCCACAGTGTTGGCAGGTACGAGGCTTCTCTCCAGAGTGAACTCTCGTGTGGACCTTAAGCTTTTCATTTTGGTTGAAACGCGTTTCAAATTGTTGGCAGGTGAAATTACTTTTAATTCCTGACTTTTTAGCCCTTTTCCGTGAGGAAGTCTTTTCACTCTGGGAGCAACTAAAAGTTTTTTCTTCTGTTATGAAATCATGATTCTTATATTGATCTTCTTCTTCCATTTCCATCTGCACTTCACTCTCCTTTTTCAGCACTATCAGGTCTAAGGCAAAAAGAGACAAATGCAAATTAACACCAGTTTAATGGCACAAAACTACAAACAACAAAACATTAAGACATGTAAAGCTTCTAGATCCTATACCCAGGGGCATCAAACGGGATTTATACTTTCGCCCTGCTCCAGACGAAGCTTTTATACTTGTCGCATTCGCCGTTGTACTGTTCTTTGAAACTACAGGGGGTGACGAGGAGTAATTGTCCTCTGATTCACCGGTGAGAAGAAGTAATTTGCCGGTACAAGACTTCTCGCGTGATTAATGAGTTGATGAATTGATTAAAATAATCTTAAGCTTTTGGGTTTATTTCGCATTAAACAAAAAACAACTTTAAGCAAATTAGGGCTGCATGCTTGATCTAAATTAAATCGCAAAGGCGATAAATCGTGATTAGGCAGAAGCTGTGATTGTCATGCGTATCTTTCAGTGAAGCACGGTTCTGTGATAAGTAGTAAATCTCCATCCGAAGGCCAGAGGGCACTCTCGCGCAGAAACTCCAAATACGCCTCGCAGAAAAACGTGACTAATAAACACACGACTACGACAATATATGGTTTATCGGATTTCGTCTTATTATAACTTTTATTATAATAAAGTATATAATAATGCAATGCTAATCGACACAGCCTTTATCACTGCTTAGAATACTATGAAATATGTTGTGTGACTCTCGCGCAGAAACTCCAAATACGCCTCGCAGAAAAACGTGACTAATAAACACACGACTACGACAATATATGGTTTATCGGATTTCGTCTTATTATAACTTTTATTATAATAAAGTATATAATAATGCAATGCTAATTGTCATAGTATTCTAAGCAGTGATAAAGGCTATGAAATATGTTGTGTGTCTTATTCTGTGTAAGAAGCCACATCTCACAGAAGGATTTATTTCAAACACTCGACTGACGTTATGAAGTGAGTCTGGAGTAAAAATGTATTAAATGTGGTATTTTCACGTGCTTTCAGAAGGAGCAGCATTTACTACACGGAGTCGTAGTTCATGGACAAGCTATGCAAACAGCTTTCATAATCGCAGAATGATTTCTTCGATTTCATAATCGCGCGATTAAATCGTCTGCAATTATGTACGCGATTTTGCGTAGCTTGTCAGTGAACTACGGCTTTGTGTAGTAAATGCTGCTCCATCTGAAAGCACGTGCTGGAGATTTACTACTAATCACAGAACCGGCTTTACTGACAAGATGCGCATGACAATAGCATTCGATTAATCATGCAGCCCTAAAGCAAATAGTGTATAAATAGTGTCTACATTAATTCGAATTCTATTTTTATACAATAAAAATAAAACGCACTTCAATTAAAATTCCTTGGACAAACTATGCAAAAAAAAAAAACTAAGCATTGTTTTCCGTCAAAGTGTCAAGAAGCACCAGATGGCGTTTGAACTTTACATTAAACTGCTTCTGTTTCACACAAATGCCTGCATAGATGTGCACGTTTGGCTAGAATCGCCCAGAACTCATGCATCTTCGGAAGCTGAGCTGCACGGAAATTTACAAAAAATGTAAACGGGTATGCTTCGGGTTAGGAGTTGGCTAGGACAATAATTAAGTGTATACAATTAAACAACTACATAATTCCTTAAGAATAATAATATACAGAGTTGAATAGCAAGTCCTATAAAATAGTATGAGCCGCTAATACACACATACAACAGCCTTATTGAAAACTACATTCATTCTCTGCCAGCAGGTGGCACTTTCAGAACTGCAGACCTATAACTGTTTCCCTGGTAATTGCAGTAAACAAAGCAACGCAGCACCGAACTTTGAAGCTGGTCGCATAACGGACGAGAAGCACAGCGCTGCGTCGCGCCACGTGTTTACATTAGGTGCGTCCCAAATCGCGTACTTATGCACTATTCTATGACATTTTGTAGTATAAATAGTGCGAGTAGTGCAATCACACTGAAAATTCCAAAAAGAAAAAGTGCACTTTAAATAACCGGATGATGCACTTAAATAACCAAAAAAACAAAGTGTGGAATGTTGGACACTTCATGCACTCAACTGTCGCACTTACTTTACGTAGCAAAGGAGAGGGGCTATCAGACTCTGATTATGAATGACAGAATAACTTTATAATGCATACTCTGCATGGTTGAGTACATAGTGTATAAGTGCATAGTGTATAGTGCATCATTTGGGATGCAGCTATTGTTTTGAGTCGTTGATAGGCACCGCCGACAGATGCCGAATGGCACCACCGGTGTGTGTACGCTCATAGAAAACAATGGGTGCGTCTCAATCAGCTCCCGAGCTCGTGAATCAGTAGATCGTGTACACGAATTCGATCACTGGTAAGTTCCCTGACTCACTGCACGTTGGGACAGTGATCACTCGAGTTCCAGTGACATGATTATGTACAACGTCAACGGACAACATAGTAGAACGTTATCACTGGAATTAATAAACAACAGACAGGACCGATCTCTTTTTGATATTATTTTTTATTCTCTTTAAACACATCGTTCTGTTATACACTGAACAAAATTATAAACGCAACACTTTTGTTTTTGCCCCATTTTTCATGAGCTGAACTCAAAGATCGAAGACTTTTTCTATGTACACAAAAGGCCTATTTCTCTCAAATATTGTTCACAAATCTGTCTAAATCTGTGTTAGTGAGCACTTCTCCTTTGCCGAGATAATCCATCCACCTCACAGGTGTGGCATATCAAGATGCTGATTAGACAGCATGATTATTGCACAGGTGCGCCTTAGGCTGGCCACAATAAAAATGTTCTTGGGTTTTCGTGCTTTAACCGCCTTCTTCAAATCCCACCAGAGATTTTCTATCGGGTTCAAGTCAGGTGACTGTGATGGCCACTGTTGAATCTCCCAGGACTTCTTCTGCAACCAAGCGTTGGTGGAATTTGAAGTATGCTTGGGATCATTGTCGTGTTGGAAGGTCCAATGACGCCCAAGCTTCAGCTTCCTCACAGACGGCAAGATGTCTTCTCCTATGATTTCCTGATTCTTCAGTGCATCCATCTTGCCTTCCACATGCTGCACATTTCCAGTGCCAGTGGATGCAAAGCAGCCCCAGAGCATCACCAAGCCACAACCATGCTTAACTGTAGGCAACAAAAGTATTCTTTTCCGCTTATGCTTCATTTTTCTTCCTCCGAATAGGACCAGCAAGTTTCAGTTCTGTTTCACTGTTCCAGAGAACAGAATCCCCAGACTTCTGTGGCTTATTTATATAAGGAAGTCAAGACAGTACAGAGAGAAAGCTGTTCTTATTTTATGTCACCATACTCGAGCATTCGAATGCATGAATATTTTAATGAAAACATGAGCTGATGGCAAATTACGAAATAGAATAGCGTGATTGATATTCAAATGGTAAGCAAGCGTTGCTTTGTTTACGGTTTGTATGTCTACAGTCCTAGTTTTGGTTTCCCTTTTTTAATGACGAAAATAGACTACTGATACGTGCTGATATTGACAGATATTTACTTTCAAGCACACACAGTTCACAATCGTCTTTAGTCCTTTTGGTGCATTCAAATGCGCAGACGCAGCCGACGCAACAACACTGTGAACTTTTGTTGCCACTAGTTCTTTGACATCAGCTTGGTGTGTCCTGGGATTAAAGGGGTCATGAATTGAGAATTCAAATTTTCCTTGATATTTTGGTAATTTGCATAATGCCAGCCTATGGTTTTCATTGGCTGCCCATGAATGTCTACTTTGACGTGTACAAATCTGTTTAATGCCGCAAATTGACACTTTTCATTCATTTTTATTTGAACTGATGAAGTCTAATTAGATTCATTAATTTGATTAATAAGAATAAGATTAAAGTGATTATTACATTTTGAATATGGATATTTTTCTTACAAAAACGCATCGATTCGCTACAGGAGGCCTTTGTTTAATACTATAGCATTTTATTTTATGAAAATTTGTTAATTAAGAAGTTTTTGCACTGAAAGAGAAGTGATCTCGTGCTCATAGAATTAAGACATGCCAAGCTATATCTGCAGCTGTATAAAAAGCAGAATGAACTGAAACGTTAAGACAATAAACACAATAAATAAATAATTTATGAATGATGCAGTGCTAATTGACATATCATTGATTACAGTACAGAAACTATAAAGTATATTTTCTACCTTATTCTGTGCAGAAAATTGTAATAATTGTTTGTAGTATATAAAACAATCATACAGACTGCCATTAGGAAAAAAATATAGATTACAAATGATTGATTATTGTCCAGCTGTGGATTTGATTTCTTATAGCAAATTCAAAGTAAGAAATAAGAATTCCTTGGGAAAAATAAATAAATAAAACATACATACATATATAAAATTATTGTATTTGACATTTGTCACTTCTGAAATGATGGCTACGCCCCTGGTGTGACAAAATGTTAGCCTATACATAATACTTCTAAAGCTCTTTTGTTAAATCTAGGCTTACATACATTTCTACATACGCCATGCCATGCCACAGCATCATTAAACTAGCATCTAACAATGCACAAGTGTATTTTTCCTCCATCCTATGGTTCTGTAACCATTAAGGCTGCTGTGTAATTTGCCCCCGGACTAAGCATTTAAAGAATTTAGGGGAAGCATTTAAATAATCCTGTGAATGCACTTAAAGAATGCAGAATCGAATCGTTCTGAATTTGCAAAAATGGTTCTTGAATCGAATCGAAAACCTATGAATCGTGAAGATTCACAGCCCTACCCCCAGTTCATTTTAGGATCAATTTGAAAATCCTCCTATTTGTTTACAAATGTCTACCCAACCTTGCCCCGTGTTACATATCGGAAATGCTGCATTCTTATAACCCTACTAGAGATTTAAGATAGAGAGAGAGAGAGAGAGAGAGAGAGAGAATGAAAGGATGAGACGATACAATCATATCATTTTAAGCCATCTACTGGTTCAAATTATATTTCTTTTTTTACTTTTAAGATGTCAAAAATCTTACACTGAACAATGGCAGATTGTCCATGTTATCTCTCATCTTCTTTTTTTTTTTAAAGTAAATTTAACAAATGACTATTTTGAAAAAAAAAAAAATGTATGTGTGTGTATATAGATAGATATATTAATTTATTTACAAGGATTATTTAATAATTTATTAACATAAAACATTGAAATCTCCTTAAAACTGCACAAATGTAGAGTAAAAACTTTAATACAGTGAATAAAATTACATTTGTACATAAAACGTGTTGTTACAAAATCACATTTTATTGCCTTATCCTGAGTTTACAACCCAAACAACGGGTAGCTTACCAGGGTTAAGTTACTTCTGTACTTCTTTACATTATCTATTTCTGTAGAGCTGGAGATTTTAATAAGGATCAGATGAGTGAGTTCAGCTTTGAGAATGAAAACCAACCTGTTTGTTCCTCAGTATCTTCATGTTTGACTCTGAATGCTTCTTCAATCTTCACGTCTTCACTCTCCTCTTTAATAAACTCCATCTTTATAATAGTTGCTTCTCCAGGAGTTTCTCTGTGACTTTACACTGAACGGTTTCTATGGATTTAAGCATAAAACAAATTCTTAAAACACAAACCGTCCTTCAGCCGAATCACAACACATGCCTGTGACGTCATATCTCCACACCAAAATAAAAGTCCCAGGCTGCTGTCTATAATCACACAAGGGCATGGAAATGTACTATTTTTACCAGATAATTTAAATAGTAACAAATGTGATGAAAACAAACATGTTAAAAAAGAGTGCAAGTTCATAATGCAGAATTAATGTGTATGAATTAAAACACAATGGAGTGGTTTCCCGGACAGGGTTTAAAGGGGTCATATGATGCTGCTAAAAAGAACATTATTTGGTGTATTTGGTGTAATGAAATGTGTTTATGCTGTTTAAGGTTAAAAAAACACATTATTTTCCACATACTGTACATTATTGTTTCTCCTTTATGCCCCGCCTTTCTGAAACACGTCGATTTTTACAAAGCTCATCGGTCTGAAAAGCGAGGTGTGCTGTGATTGGCCAGCTATCCAGTGCGTTGTGATTGGCCGAATACCTCAAGCGTGTGACGGAAATGTTACGCCCCTCACCATACTGTGATGCCGTGTCCGGCCGGAGCGTAACATAAAACCATGTCTGCATTTGTGATCGGAGAAATGACAAACAACAACAAAGTAGCTACTCTACACTGCTCAAAACTCACGTTTGAATCGTCAGTGGCAAATTCTTTAAATATAAAAAAACGTACTTATACAGTCTGTGAGTCAGAACAGCCGGCATTATAGTCTACTCTCCCAGGATCAGGAAACAGTCCTCCATAAAATGCGCTGGACACATCGTCCTCTTTTGGAAGACCAAACAAAGTAGTTTCGCTTTCACAACGAAACACACAGCGTCTGCAGGACATGGCGGCGACAACAACAATACTACAGCGAGAATAAAAGTTACGCCTTCTTTCTTTGCGTGAACATTTGGGCGGCGTTATGCAAATCTTCCCACATAGTGATGTAGACATGTGGGGGCGTGTTAGAACGAGCCGTTTTAGGTAGGTGTGGTTGACTCTTAACTTTTATAAAGAATCTCTTTGGATTTGAGACTTTAGTCTTTGCAACTTTACAGATCTTCTTTATGCACCAAGAGCTTGTAACACTCCAAAGAGAAAGGAAAAATTGAAATCGCATCATATGACCCCTTTAATTAAGTTCCAATCAACAGGAAATGTTTCAAATTTGCCTACAGTATATTGTCTGTGTCTATATTATGTTAATACAATATGAGGAGGATATTTTGAGTGGCAAAAAACTCTCCATGGATCACAGCTGGAGAATTGCAGAAAATAGTTAAAGGGTTAGTTCACCCAAAAATGAAAATTAGCCCATAAATTACTCACCCTCAAGTCATCCTAGGTGTATATATTCACCTTTCAGATGAATCCAGTCGGAGTTATATTAAAAATGGTCTTTGATCTTCCAAGCTGTTTAATGCCACTCAGCGGGAGTTCCATGCATTAGTCCAAAAGAAACTAAATAAAAAGTGCCCATCCATAAAAATAAAAAAAATGTGTCACACGGCTCCGGGGGGTGAACAAAGGCCTCCTGTAGCGAATCGATGTGTTTTTGTAAGAAAAATATCCATATTCAAAACGTAATAATCACTTTAATGTGGCTTGCGCCAGCAGTTGTACACAGAAGCAGCTCCGGACTGATGAGGTATGAGGTCAGCGCTGCGCATGCGCCAGTGAGTCTCGTGAAAACCAACGCTTGTTAAAAGGATCAAAGGAAGCAAAGTTTCCTTACTTTAGCAAAGGAAAACCAGTCTCCTCTAGCCTTATATCGAAATAAGCTAGGGAACAATAGTCTGTTAAGGAGGGGGGAGAAATGGAAGGAGGAAGAAGAGAAAAAGAAAGGGAAAAAAGAGAGAAAAATTAGGAGAAAAGAGAAGAGAGAAACTTTTATCCCTTTGTCCTCCAAAGTTATGTTTTTGGAAGTGTATGTTTACAATAAATTATTTTTAAAACATTTTTTTTTTTTTTCCTATTCATTTATATGGGTGAAAGGTTCATCACAAGGTTACCGGTTCGAATCCCACTGTTGCCAGAAATTAAAGTTGTTACTTAATGCTGTAAACCACTGTTTTTCATCAGTAAAAATCACATAAATGATGTCCACATTAATGAAATTATTTCTGAAATGACAAATGAACATTTGATTAATTCTGTATTACTGATTGTTGATATTTTATTCAGTTGAGTTTTTGCACTTTTAGTTTAAATATATTTCTGCTGCAGTTATTTTCTAAAAATTATAGTAAAAAAGTCCATTTATTTCTGAAAAAATCCTCAAATGTCAACATTTTCAAAAGTGCCTATAACCTTTGAATGATACTGTAGAAAAGTAAAACATACAAAAAAGAGTTAATCATGACAAAACTTTTATTTTTCAATCAGTCATAGCCAATTATTCATCAATTCCTTGAATCATTCACATTTTTATCCTTTTAGTTATTATGTTGCATATGCAAAAGAACAGAAAACAGAAAAATACACATAAATAATATTTTCCATTGTCCATGGCTCTTGTGCATTCATTGCAAGTGCAAAAGAACAGAAAGCACAGACCATTACACACAAATAAAACTTTAAAATGTCCATGGCTCTTGTTTAGTCTTTGTGAGTGCAAAATAACAGAAAGCACAGAACAATACACATGAATAAATCTTTAAAATATTCATGACTCTTGTGCATTCATTGCAAGTGCAAAAGAACAGAAAACAAAACTATACACATAAACAAAACTTTCCAATGTCCATGGCTGTGTATTCTTTAAACATAAATAAAACTCAAGTTCCCATGTCTCTTGTGCAAAAAACAACAACAACAAAAATAACTATACACATAAATAAAACTTCAAATCAAAGACCAGTGTTTCTTTTTTTTTTTCATTTCGTTTTTTTAATATCCTCCATCCACTGCTCCTTTGGTACAGTCTCTACAGAGGGGCAGTATATAATGCCCTTGTATTGGCTATGCCCAGTCTCCGCTGTCCTGAACTGCCCGCATTTTTTGCATGTGTTGTGCTGTACTTTGCGACCACATTGTAGTCAACACCAAGCAGCTCTCCTATGAAAAAAATAAAAATAAAAGGACAAACACACATACAGGATCACACAAAAATGTGGACACATTACTATTTTTAATGATTTTGAAAGAAGTCTCTTATGCTCATCAATCCTGCATTTATTTGATTAAGAAATACAGAAAACAACAGTAATATTATGAAATGTTAGTACAGTTTAAAATAACTGGTTTCTATTTTAATATACCTTAAAATGTAATTTATTTCTGAAAAAACATAAATGATTTATATAAATGATATATATATTAAGCAGCACAAATGATATTACTGTTTTTTTCTGTATTTTTGATTAAATGAATGCAGGCTTAATGAGCATAAGACACTTCT
>NW_015506618.1:114060-116936 GCF_001515645.1 Sinocyclocheilus grahami
CCCTCCTGCATCAGCTGTTTCCTCTTTGCCTGCCGCAACAGGCTGAGGTCTCCAGCATCCCATTCAAAGATGCAGGCAGACAGGCATCCCATGAAGGTGGGGTAGAGGGGATGTGCATCGGTGGTGCAGCCCACGGCCATCCTCCTCATAAAGTGCCAGATGTCCAGCCGTATGTGAAGGTCTGGCCACTCGCCGAACCTGGTCTGCAGCTTGCTCGTTGCTCCCTCACTCACGCAGCAGCCACAGTCCACATAAAGCAGCACTGGGGGTGGAATGGCAGCCTGGCGGTACCGCTCCATTACACCGGTCACCATCCTGTCCAGTCCCGGCCCCTCTTGCACTGACAGCACACTGGTCACTATCTGGCCAACCTCATTTCCAATGGAGGTTAACCAGAGTGCTGTCCCCCGCCCATGGCCAGCCAGCTTCTTTGTGATCTGGAATTTACAAATGTAACAAGACATTTGTGACGTAACGTTACCAATAACAATAATATTAATGTCTATCTGACGGTATTTATGAACATTACAGAACGTAATTTTTGTTTTTTACCCACGTTTTTGTGGAATCTTTAAGATGTTGCCAAAAATGGATGTGATGCTGGCCTTTATATGTCCAATTCTGGAGAGGATATCCCTGCCGTACACTGACAGCAGCCAATGACTGGCGGGGATGTCAACTGGCTCTGGAGGCTCCTGGCAGATCACCAGAGAGAGGCCGGGTTGATCGACAAAGTCAGCACACTCCTCAAAATAGTGTGCCAACCGATTCAGCCATTCCTCCCCATGGTTCTCTTTTAACTGCCGCACCAATCGAGCTGGACTGTTGCCCAGTGTCCGGTCCCGAAGCAGCCTAATGACACGGATGTCACAGGCATACCTGAAATACACATTGTTGCTGTGATCAGTTACATGTTCATTAGGGGGGTCATTTCAGTGGTTTAAGTCTTCACAATAACCATCTTTAGACTACTTTACTCACTTGCGGGTCAGGATCAGCCGGAAAATTTTCTGGTGCGGCAGGTCAAGCTGGTCCCGGACAGTCTGACTTGTAGACAGATAGTTCAGAGAACACACAGTGCACCTGAGTGTCTCCGTAACCATCAGGTAGTACCTGTCGATGTCCAGGACCTTACAAGCTTTTTTGTGGACACCATAGCCTGTCAGGTTCTTGCCACAAGCTGGACAGAAAACCCTCACCTTCCACAGGTGGTAGGGCATCCACACCATCAACCGATGGGTGAAGAACCGGTCAGGTGTAGGTATCTGGTGGTAAATGAGAGCTGGGACAGGCGGCTCGTACCACAGCTTCAAATCTGGCTCGCAGCTTGTCAGCGTGAAAAATAGTGCTGGCAATCCACTTCTGGTCCTGCACAGGGATGGTCTTGGGCCATTCACCTGGCAGCCAGAAAGAAGCTGAGGCCCCAGCAGGGGCTGGCTGGACTCCTCCAGGCTCCTCCTGTATGGAAGACCATTTGTTATTGTGTTAAAGGCTGCACTAATATACAGCATAGCCTGTCCAATAAACAGGTGCTGCTGCACTCATAGAGGATGGAGATGGGCTGGGGGTCATCACAAAGGATGGAGGGGGAGAGGGGCTGGGAGAAGAAGGCCTAGCGGTCCCTTCAGAGGATGGAGGAGATGGACTGGGGTGGAACAGACAGAGAAGGGGTGGAGGTCCTCACAGAGGATAGAAGGGTGGCGGCAGTCCTCACAGAGGCCATAGATGGAGTCCTCACAGAGGAAGGAGGAGGGAGGCTGGGAAGAGAAGGAGAGGATGCAGAGGGTGGAGCAGAGGGGCTGGGGGTCCTCCGATCCACTAAGTTGGGTTTTAGCAAAGTCGACTTGGACCCGCCAAAGCGTGATTAGTGAACTAAAAAGAGAAACAAAGTTAATTGTATGATTGAAGTTACATATAGCGTTTTCATTTAAAAAAAAATGTTAACCTAAACATAAACATAAATCTGTCAAACAAATACAAAATTATTCTAAGTAGGCATTAATTAAAGAGAAAATATTCACCATAGACAAACTTAGAGGGGGCCTCAGGAATGAGGGTGGGGCAGAAGCAGCAGTTTCAGGAGCTGTATCGGAAGCAGCAGGAGGTGCAGCAGAAGAGTGAGTGGCAGTGGCAGTGGCAGTGGCAGACTGCATAAAATATAGTGAAATGGCATAACAGCATTTTACCAGATTCACTGTCTCAGATATGAACTGTTCCTTTTTAAAGCAGTGAGTTTTTCTCTTTTTTTCCCTTTGTTTTACATTAATGACAGACAGCGAGTAAATTAGGCTGCGGCACTGAATGCACGGGACCCAATATACTGATACACATCCAGGTTTCACCCAACTTATTTATTTACGTCTATTTATTTTTTTATTTTTTTATTTAACACGTAAACACAGTTGGGCATTTTGACGTAATTGTGTGCGTATTTGACCATTCTAGTGCAATAAACCGCCACAAAAAACGTTATGTTATGTTTTTATAAGTTTTATGCGTTATGTATGCGTTATTGACATTAAGAATTCTCGATCACATACTGTCTGTGTGCGCGCGCGCCTCCGCTATGTTCTTATTCCCTGCATACTGTGCTTAATAACTTTATTTGACATCAAGCATATTTCGCTTTTTATTTGTATTCATTAATACATGTTCATTCTTACATTATGTGTCAATAACTGTAAGTAGTAATAATACATACAGCAAAATAAATTATTTAGCAAAATCCCTAATGATAGACACATCAAGATATCATCGTCAAGATATAAGCCGTCATATCGCCCACCACAACAACCAATTAAGTATATGGTTAACTGAAACAAAGAAAAATTATTACTTACATTGCTTGTAAGTAATAATTACAATATTGCACGCTC
>NW_015506618.1:116946-118106 GCF_001515645.1 Sinocyclocheilus grahami
TGGGGCTGGTCTGTTGCCTTCTCCAGAAGGCCAAACCCCACAGCTAGCAAAAGCCCTCAACCTAATTGTTTACTTTACTTACTTGTCTGAACCATTGTCAGGTGACCTGCATACTACATACTATATAATGAGAGGTAACTTTGCTTTACCTTCTGGTAGAGGTCATACCACTTCCGCTGCCTTGGGGCTGGTCTGTTGCCTTCTCCAGAAGGCCAAACCCCACAGCTGGCAAAAGCCCTCAACCTGGCCATCCACTCGCCATCTCCCATGGCCTTGTGGCTCTTTGGCTTAGTGCTCATCTACACATAAAATGGAAAAAACATGGATTTCATTCATAATTCTTGTTTAAAATAAATAAATAAATAAATGTATGTAATGTTAGGTTAGCATTAGTGATTGTTAAAAAGAGACACTCAAATACATGACCAATTAAGGGTGGGCAATAAGACGAAAATCTAACTTCAGGATTTGAGAAATTTCACAATATTTTTCAAAATTATTTCACAACAACTACGCATCTCAATATAGTTATTTGATTTGTATTTAAATGAGAACAAAGAAGTAAATTACAAACAATAGGACTAATACATTAATAACAAATACAGTAGTAATAATAATAATACAACAATGTAATAAGAAATACTAGAGAAATTGCATAAAGTGTCAAATTAAAACACTGCATAGTCTTCACTGTCTCAGATATGAACTGTTCCTTTTTAAAGCAGTGAGTGTTTTTTTCTGTGTTTTACATTAATGACAGACAGCGAGTTAATTAGGCTGCGGCACTGAATGCACGGACCCAATATACTGATACACATCCGGGTTTCACCCAACTTATTTATTTAACACGTAAACACAGTTGGGCATTTTGACGTAATTGTGTGTGTATTTGACCATTCAAGTGCAATAACCCGCCACAGAAAACGTTATGTTATGTTTTTATAAGTTTTATGCCTTATGTTATGTATGTGTTATTGACATTAAGAATTCGCGATCACATACTGTCTGTGTGCGCGCGCGCCTCCGCTATGTTCTTATTCCCTGCATACTGTGCTTAATGTGCTTAATAACTTTATTTGACATCAAGCATATTCCGCTCTTTAATTGTATTCATAAATACATGTTCATTCTTACATTATGTGTCAATAACTGTAAGTAGT
>NW_015506618.1:119499-119830 GCF_001515645.1 Sinocyclocheilus grahami
CCACAAACGTTCCAGGCATGGCGTTCTGTCCCACAGTGTGAATACCGTTTGCAAATTCCGACATTATGTGGTTTGAAAGTCATTTTCGTGACCTTTTGTGCTGCTCCTAGAGGGATTTTTGTGCAGGACCTCCCTGGAACACAGGCCTCCGCCACCCGGAACAAAACATGAGCACTCCGTGTACACGCCACTGCAAACTTGAGCTGACACGAACCCTCACCCTTTGTCTTCTTTTACCACAAGGCAACTGAAAAAAACTGTAAACGCTCAAAAGGTGCTTCGAATCCTGCTCCACGCATGCGTCAGCGGACGCGTGTCTCGTGTGCTAAAT
>NW_015506618.1:122043-124238 GCF_001515645.1 Sinocyclocheilus grahami
CTTTAAAGCGGCACCCTGAGACCCACCAAACCGCGGCTTTATAAATTAAAAAAAAAAAGAAGAAGAAGAAAAAAAAGTAATCTTAAGAGGAACCTTGTAAATTAAAATGCATATATTTGAATATGCTAGAATTTAAATATCAGTATCAGTAAATCCTCATTACTTACTGATGCCATAGTCAAAGTTGGCTTGTGGGGTGTGAGTCGTCCAGATGTTGCTGTCTGCCCCGGTGTTGCAGCCAATGATGCAACAAGTGATGCAGATGAGGGACCTGGTGTCATTGAAGAGGACACTGACCTGGAAGGCTACAGGTTAAGAGAAAGGAAAATGTAATTTAATAATAGAGACTACAACACCAACACTTCATAATTTTAGGAAAATATTTTTGATACCTTTGTTGTATGGAATCCACAACTACATGTCTGTGTCCCTCCAAATAAAGACATTTGTCCCCTCAACTGCACTGGACATTTTTCAATCTGTAATATTGTTTGATAGTGAATCATAAGAATGTGACCCCTTTCAATATGACATAGCTTTATGTTTTATGATTGTACACATATCACTTTATCTAAATTTAATTTCAGATACATGTCATGCCACTTTCTCTTGCGGGGTGCCGGCCTGTTTCCTGCCTCAGAAGGCCAGACCCCCACAGCAGCAAACTTTCGCAGGCACGACATCCACTCCTCGTCGCCCATAGCCCTGTGCTTTTTGTGTTTGGAAGCCATCTTCCATTACTAGAGTAAATAAATTGTAACTATTAAATTTACATTCAGTACATGGTATAACCATATGCGTGGGTAGTTTTAACTCACTACTATAAAAATCCTGTATATAGATTGCATTTGTAAATCAGCAAATTCTATTACATTTCACCTCAGTGTATAATATATTAAAGCATAGTAGTATAGTAGTAGAATATATAGAAGTCATTTAGTACAATTATATTAAGTTTATTATCACACTGTAAAAAGTGATAAGTTGACAACTTTAAAAAATTGAGGAAACCCGTTGCCTTAAAATTATTAAGTAAATAATAATTTTAAAAAATTGTCAAGTTCACAACTTATTTTTTATTATTATTTACAACGGGTTTCCTAAAATTTTTTAGGTTAAGTCAACTACAGTGCAGTTGGTAAACACAAAGTCTCCTGTTATAACAGGTGCACCTGAGTACAACACAAAACTCATTCATTTTGGGTGTTAAAAGTGAACACAATACCAGGTATTGCTCCAACGGTATACCAACGTTATAGACAACTAATTATAACAATTTAAATCGTTTTTTCTCTGTCGAAAATACGTTTCAACTAGCTCCATTAATTAATTCATTAATTCATAGCTAGCTAGGGAACTAAATAAAACAACACCTTACCTAAAACAATGTAAAAGTTTATTTTAAAAAACTATGTTAACTCCTATAGGGGTTTCCTTAGTTTTAGCTAGCTAGAGTATTGCTCCAACGGTATACCAACGTTATAGACAACTAATTATAACAATTTAAATCGTTTTTTCTCTGTCGAAAATACATTTCAACTAGCTCCATTAATTAATTCATTAATTCATAGCTAGCTAGGGAACTAAATAAAACAACACCTTACCTAAAACAATGTAAAAGTTTATTTTAAAAAACTATGTTAACTCCTATAGGGGTTTTCTTAGTTTTAGCTAGCTAGATAAATTGAGGAATCTTACCTAGGTGGATTAAATTCCCAAGACGCTAAGTTCAAAGACTGACTTAACCGCAGCTTTTTTTCCCAAAATAACTAACAAAAATATATTAAAATAACTCGCTGTGAGCGATGGGAGGCGGACTTAATGCGCATGCGCCTGCATCCCCGCTTCAGGATAGAAAAGGCCACAGTGATTGGCTGTCATAAAATGCATAAAATGGAAATGGCGAAATATGATGGGCTGTCATAAGATAGAAATGCAGAGACGTGATTCATTGATATTAGACAGACGCTCGGTCCTCAGGCACCGCTACCGGGCGGCTGCGATGGACTGCTCCGGGCTGGTCGCGGTTTTCATAAGTGCCCAAATTTCACGCGCGAGCCTCAGTTTTCGCACGGGCTTGAGAAAGCCTCTTGCGGGTTAAAGTCAGGGTTAAGCCTAGCGGTAGGCTTAGAGCAGGGGCGTCCAAACGGAGTCCCGGAGGGTCCTTGTCCTGCCGAGCTTAGCCCCAAGCCCAA
>NW_015506618.1:129141-130418 GCF_001515645.1 Sinocyclocheilus grahami
GGTCGTTACATTATTGTCTCTGGATCTCTCTTTCAAGTCCCGGTGATTTTAATAAACGTTTACGCTCCCAATTGGGATGATGTTCAGTTTGCAAATATCTATCTCCTATCTCCTGTCTCCTATCATTAATTCCCAAGCTTAATACACATCATTTGTTATTCGCTGGTGATTTGAATTGTGTTTTTGATCCTCAGCTTGACAGGTCCAGCACTAGTAGTAATGTTTCTGATATGGCGAAGGCTTTTTCTCTATTTATGCAACAGAACGGCTGTGTGGATCCTTGGAGATTCTTAAACCCATTGACTAGACAATTCTCCTTTTATTCCCATGTCCATCACTCCTTTTCCAGACTAGACTATTTTTTTATAGACAACTTGTTTATATCAATGGTCAAGAAAGTTGATTACTCGGCTATAGTTATATCCGATCATGCACCTGTGGTGCTGGACATGCACTTTCCTTTAAACATCAGGGAACGACCACTCTGGACATTTAATCCATTACTACTATCTTAACGATAAATTCTGTAACTTTGTCTCAACTAGTATAGATGAGTTCCTGGAATCTAATAAAATGGATACAGTGTCTTACTCATTACTCTGGGAGACTCTGAAAGCTTACTTGAGGGGTCAAATATTATCTTACACATCACATGCTAATAAAGAACGTAAGAAGGAACTGCAAGCACTCTCACAATCCATATTAGATTTAGACAGACAATATTCTGAATCGCCAACAGCCGAATTACGTAAAAAAAGAGTGGACTTGCAGACAAAGTAAAAAATTTTATCCACTACTCATGCAGAACAATTAATAATGAGGACACGTGGTCTTTACTATGAGTATGGAGACAAATCAAGTCGGCTCTTGGCTCACCAGTTGAAACGTCAAGCCGCCTCCCGTCTTATTTCCCAGATAAAGGACTCTAATCAAACATTAACCTGTAACCTAAAAGAAATTAACAAGATTTTTAAAACCTTTTACTCCTCATTATATACTTTCGAATTCCCTTCAGATCCAACGGATATGGAAAATTTCTTAGATAATTTAGATATTCCTACTTTACAATCAGATAAGGTGGTAGATTTAGAACATGACCTCGAGATTGAAGAAATTTGTAGGGCCATTATGGCAATGAAGAGTGGGAAGTCTCCGGGCCTTGATGGGTATCCTATTGATTTTTATAAGAAATTTAAGGAGAAACTTGCGCCAATTCTTCTTAATGTTTTTGGGCATCCATTTCACTCCTTCTTAAAAAAGATAAAGATCCTACCCAG
>NW_015506618.1:134411-134880 GCF_001515645.1 Sinocyclocheilus grahami
AAAAGTATTATGTAACCAGATAAGGGGATGACATACCAGTGTATTCAGCAGGTGGCCTGAAAGTTGGCACAAAAGGCCGACCAAACACCTTCAGGCTGTTGGTGTTGACGCAGTGGGCCATATCACCAGAGTAGGTGAGAAGGGACGCTGGTTTGCTGGTCACTGATGCAGCCGCCCGATCCTGATTCCACCTATTCAAGCCTTCTAGCAGGTACAGCTGAAAATTCAGTGCATTTGCACTGGTTCCTAGAAGAATAAAAAATATACCAATAAAAATGACAAGCCTTTCAATATGAATAACAGAAATTGAAATTATTTAAAACATCATACATGTAAGACACCAACCTGGAATGAACCTGTTTAAGTGGCAGTGGAAAGACTCCAGGGATGTGGACCCTCTGGCACAGCGATACCTGGTCAGGGTGACCCCTGCCTTTGTGGTGGTGCCTACCTCAGTGTAGAGAGGCAC
>NW_015506618.1:138381-140304 GCF_001515645.1 Sinocyclocheilus grahami
ATTACTTACATTGCTTGTAAGTAATAATTACAATATTGCACGCTCGTCAGAATAGACTCCGTCACCAGTGTCATCATCCAATCTCACAGAGCAGCGATTGGCTCTCAAATCTCAGAATGACAGCCGATCCTGATCCAGCAGGAGCTAAAGGCCAAGAAGGTACTGCTGGCATAGCCACAGTAGGAGCAATATTGATGTCACTTAAGACCCTGAGCCTCCTTATTGGCATTCCATCCAAAGCTTGTTAGCTTTTTATACTCGCATTCCCAACAACTGACACTTGTTCCCATTTATGTCCATACATTTTAATATTCACTGATGGGTTTATTCTTCTTTTTGCTAAACATATTACTTGAGATTTTGCTACTGAGAAACGAAAAACCCATTCACTAGCCCAACTCTATTTGCACCCTCTTTTTGTTAATTATTGAATTAAACAGAATAGGACTGCTAACAGTTCCTTGAGGCATTCAATTATCTACTGTATAAACCTGAGATAATGCAGAAACTACTCTCACTTGTATGATTCTCTTAAACAGAAAATTCATGATCCAGTTTTATATTTTTCCTCTTATTTCCATTCCTTCTAACTTGATTAGAAGTCCCTCTTTCCACATCATGACGTTTTCTCAACATCGAAGAGTATTCTTACCAACACTTCCTTATTTACTTGAGCCTTTCTTATTTCAGCTTCCAAGAATAATACAGAGTCCATTGTGTTTCGTCCTTTCTGGAATCCACTTTGATATGAAGAGAAAACTAAAAAACTCTTTAGTGGGGGGCAGCCATGGTTACAAATACAAATTCTCTTAGATGTCCGTATTACTCTCCTCACTATAGCCTGTGCGCTTTTATAAATCATTATAATCAAAAGATCGTCTTACTCTCTTAAGTGCTTTATTTCTCTTTGTAATTGCCTCATTATACGCTTCATTCCATGGTACTGCCTTCTTCTTACCTTTAACTTCTTCTGCTGTACTATGAAGAACTTCACATAACTTATTATTAAAGACCTCTACATCTTCCATAGAATTACTAATATCTTTCATTTTGCTTTGACATATCTCTTTATATTTATCCCAGAAAGTTGATTTAAACCTCCACCTTGGCCTTCTTTATACCACAGTTTGTGATATCTCTACCCCTATTGTATTACTAATGGGAAAATTATCATTACCTATTGTACTGTTTTAATATTTTCCAATCACATTTTCCAACTAAGCTAAGCTTTCAGATACCAGTGTCAAGCCAACATTGAATACTTTCCCTGAGACAAATAAATTCTCGCATATCTTCCATCATTCATGTATACTAATCCTTCCCAATCTAGCATTTCTTCAATGATCTTTCTATTAAAATCAGTGTTTGTACTCCCTCATAATATACTGTGTGCATTAAAATCATCACACCGTATCATTTTATGACTTCCATTCCCTCAAATATTTTCGAGTATTTAGAACTTTCAAAAGAAAAGGACTTTTGCTGGGTTGGATCCTCATCCTCGGACATGACATTGAAACTTAATAGACAACACAACTATTACTTTCAAGTACAGTGTCAGATTCACGCTACAGAATCACTATTTTGTGACACTTGTGTGTGGATACCTTCAGAACCAACATATTGAAAGAATAAGCCCAGATGCTGATTTTGGAACACACATTAGGAAGGCAACAAAGTT
This sequence comes from Sinocyclocheilus grahami, assembly GCF_001515645.1. Classification (NCBI taxonomy): domain Eukaryota; kingdom Metazoa; phylum Chordata; class Actinopteri; order Cypriniformes; family Cyprinidae; genus Sinocyclocheilus; species Sinocyclocheilus grahami. Next base: position 140,063 of record NW_015506618.1, read on the forward strand.
TTTCCAAGTATGCAGTTTTGCCAGAGTTACTGGCAAAATGGTTTACACGAAATGCAGTCCTGCATGATGACCACAACTATGCCAATTTGACCACCGTTTAAAAACTAAAATAGTTCAAACTGTTAGCAGGCCTTATCTTACGGAGTATCACTTTTATTTATCAAGCATACAAATGTCATTCACAGTTTTCATCCGAGTACTGATGCGATTTCAAGTTTTCCTTTCTCTTTGGAGTGTTACAA
>NW_015506618.1:141790-142400 GCF_001515645.1 Sinocyclocheilus grahami
CTCGAGCTTTTAGATCTGAAGGATGCTCAATAAACGCCTCAAAGCAGTGAATTATGCTTACGCAGTTCTTAAAATTGTCCGAAAACACATTGGTAAGCTGCGTGTTAAGTCATCTCTTTCTGGCCACAATATTAGTGGATGAAGCCTGCTTGCCATGACATTTATCCAACGTCAAAAAATTCTTGATACAGTTGACTGATGAATCCAGAAGAGGTGGCCCAAAAATTCCTCAGACAGATTGGGGCGCAGTTTCATGCGTGTAAGAAGTAGTTCCTGAGTAGCCATTAGAGACTGTTTTGCAGTATTAGGAAAAACTGATGAAATATAAGTGAACACTAGCATGAATGTCTGTAAATTGGATAATCCAGTGAAATATTGAATTTTGCTGTCATCAAACTGGGAAGGGTCAAGGGTACGATGATTTAACTCGCATTCTAAATTGTGAACTTTATCCCTAACTGATTGCCATTCAGTGTTTAAAGACTTAAACTGATCTCGTAAAGAGGTAACATCACTGTGTGTCATCTCTGTCTGGACCTCAGTGCCTTGGACCTTTGACCCAACAGTCTGTACCTGGGTCAAAGACAAAAAAGGGGTTTCAAGCACCAAA
>NW_015506618.1:142487-147103 GCF_001515645.1 Sinocyclocheilus grahami
GTCTGTACCTGGGTCAAAGACAAAAAAGGGGTTTCAAGCACCAAATTATGTGTAATACAGCTTTGAATAGTAGTTTTTGTTTTTTCAGTACATTAGAATATGTCCTGTTTAAAAAAATTAAAAAAATATTCTAAGCAAAAAACCAAATCACACATTTTGACCATGATTTATAGAAGACACCCACTAAAATATCAGGCATATTTACAAAAACAATCATTTTATGAAATATTAACAGACTAATTAATTTTAACCCAAATACTAATCACTTGTAATTTTACATTTTTAAACTTTGCCACTATCCTGGGTTACCCATTTGTCAGCAAGAAATGTTTAAACATTTAAAACAATAATTTTTAATAAATTTTAATAAATACAGCTCAGAATAAGTTTGTGGTTTCATTTTACATAAATGTAAGTGTTACAGTGGAACATTATTTCACCCACATTTGATTTTCCCAACCCTTTTTTAAAACATTAAAGTAGAGACTTTACTTGCATTCAATGTGGTTTCTATGTACTTAAAATAATTTATATGGTCAAGTTTATTCTGTGCACATTTATTAATATAAATTTCCTTTGATGCGGACACCAAAATGTCTTTCACCCACCTCTGCCTCTGATGCAAAAAGTCTGTTGCAGGTCCAGAAGAGCTGTGGCAGCTATCTCTCTGCTTGTGTTGGAAAGCCTTTTCTCAAAAACATCTTGAGATCGTACATATCTTGCCAGGTTGTTGACAGCCCGAGTACGATCACTGTTGGGGGTGAAACGGAATAAACTTGGCACACAGTCAGGGTGTAGGGGATCATAGGATCATAACCCTGAAAAAAAATAAAATAAATAGTATATTTTTATTTTTGCACAGGTAATACACAATTATAGCATCCTACCATCCTACAAATACCTGGAAGGGGGTACTATTCATTCTGCCACCCATAATGATGGTAACAACAAGCAAAGTGTATTTATTTATTTGTTGGTATATTCATTGATTTCCAAAACAATGTTCTAACAGCAAAGTTACAATATGTCTTGTAGGAACTTTTAAAATGATCTGGATAACTGTTAGCATCAGGCAGACGATACAGATTAAGTAGTGGTATAAACAATCAACTTATGAGCTACTTTGTGCCTATATCAATCGACTTTTTAAACACTAGCCTGTCTATCTATATAAGCTTTGTGTAGTACTACTTGTAAGAAAAATGGTTAGTCTTGCCTAATTTAAGACTATCCATCCCGCCTTTGTAGAACTCAAGACTAACTCATCATAATAGATTTAAATTTTTTTAAATGAAGGCTGACTGACAAAACTTTGCAGTTACACAAAATATGAGATGGTAAAATATTTGAGGAGTATTTGCTTAAGTATATATCATAGGCTATTATTCTTTTATCCTGAAATTCAACATAACGTAGACTAACCATGTTCCGTACACAACGATGTTCCGTACAGATTGCCTTTTACCGCCAATCGCTGAATAAATACTTCCGGGTCATACATAAAATATATATCTGTGTCATCTTCATTTCTCCCTCTTTCACCCCCGATCACGACAGAGACCCTCCCACCATTTGTTTCAGTGAGATTTCAGTAAGTTTGCTAGGTGCGCCCACTGCGCTTGAAAATGGACGGTGGGCAAGCTAAACGTGAGACTGCCGCTTGGGTGGGGAGACAACTAGAGCAGCGAAAATGTAAATTTCTATTTAATTTAAGCTTCTCACAGTATTACATTCTTTATTAAATAAATATTGCTATCACAAATTGTTAAATAAATTACCTTTTGAAATGGGAATATTTAAACGTGAATTGTGGGCGATGACCACTTGGTGCCACTCTCCGCCTGAGACGGACAGAAGACACTGTTTGCCCATCATCCTGCGAGCAGTGATGTTTATATTCATAAAGGATCAATTAAGTTAGCGTTAACTTACATTAATTTAATTTAACATTTTTAATTGTCATGCTTTAACAAATTAAACGAACCGAAACTCAATTGATTGTGTTATTTCATTGCCAAATTTTCATGGTTATTTAACTTAACATTAACGTTAACTTAAAGTTAAACACAATGATAGGATATTTAGACATTTAAGTTATTTAATAAGATTTCATACATCAAGTTAATAATTACAACACTTTGTGTATATAAACAATTTTATAAACAATAATTTGAAGTTAAGGTTAACTCAACATGATTAACAATATCCTATTTCAAAGGAAAGTCAGTAAAGCAAAAGAAAGATACTCAAGAAACAATACTCAAAGGAGAAGTTAAAGGAGGCAGTTGAGGAAGTAAAGGCAGGAGCAAATTTAAGGGAAACAGCAAAAATGTGGCATTCCCCACACCACTCTGCAGGACTATAAAAAAAAATATGTCCACAACCCTCATCCTAATTCGGCCCCGACACCTGGAGAGGAAGAGGCTCTCCTTTCCTTTATATTCTGGATGGCAGACCATGGCTTCCCAGTGACAAGATCCCTTGTGAAAGTTCTGGCAGTTGGGATCATTAAAGAGAGTGGCAGAACCGAGACCACCACTGTAAATCTAGAGAAGGGGCCAAGTGATGTGTGGTGGTTCAGATTTAAGGCCCGCCATCCAGAATTGGCCTCAAGGACGGCAGATTCCCTGGACAGAGCCAGAGTCCATGGTGCTACACCGGAGGCCATTAAGGCATTCTTCAAATTGTACAAGGCTCTTCATGTGAAGCACAAGCTGGAGAACAAGCCACATCTCATCTATAATTGTGATGAGACTGGCTTTGGAGACAAGCCTCGGTCCAGGGAGAAGATCCTGTGCCAGACTGGGAGGAAACATGTCTATCAACAGCAGCAGACAACCAGGGAGCACATCACGGTCCACTGCTGTGTGAATGCAGCCGAGGACAGCATTCCGGCAGACCATGGCTTCCCAGTGACAAGATCCCTTGTGAAAGTTCTGGCAGTTGGGATCATTAAAGAGAGTGGCAGAACCGAGACCACCACTGTAAATCTAGAGAAGGGGCCAAGTGATGTGTGGTGGTTCAGGTTTAAGGCCCGCCATCCAGAATTGGCCTCAAGGACGGCAGATTCCCAGTAACATTAATAGAGTGGCTCACAAAAATGACCTGGTGGCAGCAGGTGTAATCCCAGAGAGTCTGGCTAACATCCTCATGTGTCCAGCCCTGGAGAGGAAGGAGAAGGTGAGAAGTCCAGCCCGTCTCGTCACCAGCGACGAGTACTTCGACCTGCTGGTAGAAAAAGAAACTCAGGAGAAAGAGAAGGAAGAAAAAAAGAGAAAGCGCAAGGAAGAGATGGCAAAGAAGAAGGAGGAAAAGAGACAAGCCCAGGAGGCCAAAAGGCAAAAGAATCAGGCACCTCCTTCCCTGGACAGAGCCAGAGTCCATGGTGCTACACCGGAGGCCATTAAGGCATTCTTCAAATTGTACAAGGCTCTTCATGTGAAGCACAAGCTGGAGAACAAGCCACATCTCATCTATAATTGTGATGAGACTGGCTTTGGAGACACCAGACACTGACTGGCTTTGCCATAAATGTTGTCCGTCCACATAAAAACACACGTTATACACACACACACACACAAATGTAAATAGTGCACACAGAAAATTAACATGTTAATTTCTAGTTATGGTATTTTTTAATCAGTTTAGTGTTAAATGTAAATAGTTGTAAACACACACACACACACACCTGCATCCTGATCATTTGTTTTGAAGTTTTCACATTGGTTAATCATTGAATATTTTGAATCAGTTCAAATTGTTTGCCCTTCTTTGTCTTCAGAATGCCAGACTGGGAGGAAACATGTCTATCAACAGCAGCAGACAACCAGGGAGCACATCACGGTCCACTGCTGTGTGAATGCAGCCGAGGACAGCATTCCACCCTTCATCATTTACCCCGGCTGCCTCCCAAGTAATGCCTATAGGCTGGATGGGCCCCCCCAACGCCCTCTATGGCATCCAGGAGAAGGGTTACATGGACTCCGAGCTCTTCCTGAAATGGCTCCACCATTTGATCAAATATGCTCCTGAGGAGAGACCACTAATTTTAATCATGGACCAACACGAGACACATGTCTCAAAAGACGTAATCATGTTCTGCAGAGAAAACAAGATTGAAATTCTCTGCCTACCTGCTCACACAACATACATACTTCAGCCCCTCGATATTGCGGTCTTCAACCCACTGAAGACTGCTTTCTCCACCATGGCTTCCGGGATGGGTCTGGTGCGAGGGGACATTGTTGTGGGGAAGAAGCAGTTTTCAGCTCTCCTCAAACATGTCTATCCCACTGCTGTCACAGCCCAAACCATCAAGGCCGGGTTCCTCAAGGCTGGCATCTTTCCTCTGTCCAGGGCTGCTGTGGACACAACCCAGGTAATTTTGACATTAATACAATGATAATTCATCCTCTAAGCTACTTCCATTTCTTTTCAAGTGTGTTAATGAGTTTTACATGCGTTTTATTTTCTTAGGTGGTGAGAGTGCTCCCATCTGCAGATGGAAGTGACGCCACACCATCCAGCCCTGCCGCCACTCAGTCAGCCACACCATCTATCGCTCCCACCACACCATCCATCACTCAACCTACTCACACATCAATCATCACTCAAAC
>NW_015506618.1:148268-163863 GCF_001515645.1 Sinocyclocheilus grahami
TTTTTTAAAAAAAACCCCCCCCCCCCCCCTTTTATGTATTTGGTGTATTTTAAATATATGTATGTGTGTGTTAAGTGTTGTATTTGTGAAGCACTACGAAAGTCTGAATTAATTGCCCCAAGGGGATTAATAAAGCTCTAAACTAAAAAACAGAGTTGGGTTTTTTAACGACCGCGTTTCGACTTCAGCAAATCAGTTTGAGCGAATGCAAACAACGTGATTCATATACAGCCACGCAAGAAAACGTGCATTTTACCTGAGGGAAGACGTTATCAATATTTCTCTAATGTATACACCTAGATAAAACAATTTACAGTTACGTAACTTTCAGCGTATTCTTAACCTTGAATATAATTCTTAAAACACAAAATGACCAATGAAGTGTCAAGCACCCAAAGCAGTCCATATTTATTCTATAAGTTCTCTTTAATTGAAAAATATGCATTTTCATACTGTAGTAGGCCTACTGTATATTACACACACGCATCAGATGTCAGAAAGAGCTTTATTGCCAAGTATGTTTGCACATACAAGGAATCTGTTTTAGTGTCACACGCTTCCAGTACACAGACACAACAATAACACAGATAATACAAATGAGATGTGAATAAAATACACATATGTATAAACATAAATAAAGCACATACACACACACACAAAGGATAAATATGTACAGGTGTGCTATAGATAAAATACTGTAGAATATGAATAGAATAAAAAATAAAGTTGTAGGGATGTACTAGGATGTAAAGAGATAAATAGTATAAGGTTATTGCACATATTTGTATTGCACAATGGGAGAATATTTAACTGTTCATGAGGTAGATTGCCTATAGCCTATATATATATATATATATATTGAAAAGTTTGGGATCAGTAAGATTTTTAATGTTTTTAAAGAGGTTTCTTATGCTCATCAAGCCTGAATTTATTTGATCAAAAATACAGGGAAAAAAAAAGAATTTTGTGAAATAGCCTATTATTGCAATTTAACAAAACCGTTTACTATTTTAATATACTTGAAAATATAATTTATTCCTGTGAAGCAAAGCTGAATATTCAGCATCATAATTCCAGATTTTAGTGTCACATGATCCTTCAGAAATCATTCGAATATATGCATATATGCACGAATATAATCAATGTTGGAAACAGTTGTGTTGCTTAATATTTTTTGGGACCCGTGATATTTTTTCAGGATTCTTCGATAAGTAAAAGGTTAAAAAGAACAGTATTTATTCAAAATAAAAATTGTTTTAAATATACACAACTATTAAAAAAAAAAAAAAAAAATTGGGGTCAGTCCATTTCTATTTTTTCTTCTTCTTTTTAAAATTTTTTTTTTTAGAATACTTTTATTCAGCAAGGATGTGTTAAATGGATAAAAAAAGTGATATTGTTAGAAAAGATTTCTATTTTGAATAAATTCTGTTCTTTTTAACTTTTTATTTTATTTATGGAACACAGGTTCCAAAAAAATATATTAAGCAGCACAACAGTTTCAACACTGATAATAAATCAGAATAAGAATGATTTATGAAAGGATCATGTGACACCGAGGACTGGAGTAATGATGCTGAAAATTCAGTGCTGCGTCTCAGAAATAAATTACATTTTAAAGTATAATAATTAAGATAGGAAACCAATATTAGAAATTGCAATAATATTTTACAGTGTTTCTGTATTTTTAATCAAATAAATACAGCATTGATGAGCATAAGAGACTCCATTAAAAAAAAAAAACATTACAAATCTAAAAGATATACCTGCGTGCATATATATATATATATATAGTAGGCCTGTGTGTGTATCCATTATTTTTCTATGGAAAACCACGATTGTCTCTTATTTTCCTTTTCTGAAGTTGGCAGCCCTATTCACGACACAATCAGGCCTAGCTCGCATGGTCCTCTAGCTTATTAAAACAGCAAATAACTTACATTTTAAACAAATAAAAAGGTATCCACTTTTCTTATTCAATGAAATGTCGTTTTCTTCAGTTAAACTAAATAAATAGCTCAAAGTTGATCCGTCAAATGTCAATTTTCGTCGTTGAAATCAAAGTATGCGCTCTGTACGGAACGCCGTTGTCTTTTGGACCAATAGTTTTTGGGAAAAGTACCTCCTCCGCACGTTATAGCGTTAACGGTGTTCCGTACAGGCTACAATCAAAGTGCAGCGATCCATTTACTTCTCCTTTCGGTGTTTTTTTGGCCGTCTGTAAAGGGATAGCTCCGAGTCCTTGTTGAATCTGTTAGCGCAGTCTACCGCACAACAACCTTCCCCCGTGTTAGGCGTGTTTTCGCGGATTTCACGCTGTGTGGGCGGCGCCGCACGCGCTCCAGCTGATGTGGTAGGAAGTGGAGACGCGTCCATCTTGTTTACAGTCTGTGGATTCAGCTGAAGAAAGGTTGGTGGTTTTAACATTTTACAGTATTTACATTGATACAAGTTGTTCAGTATACTTTATAGTGACCTGCCGCTCAAAACAGTGTAAATGCAATAATGACATTTACAAGTCAACTGCAAACGTTTTCGTGAAAGTACCAAATGTGAAGCTTAATACAAATATGAACCATCCATATAACTTGCGTCCCTTTATTAATCTGAGTACTAGTTTTGCTTGTTTCTTCAGATAAATTAAGGCCATTTACTCTCACTCTGAGTGACTCCCTTACCAGTGAGCTGACTACTGAACTAGGGAGCTAGTTGAGACGCAACTATAGATTTAGTTTGGATTTATTTGTCTTTCTGTTAATTATTCTCTTTTCTTAAACAGGAAAAGGTGTCCAAATACACAGAAAATCTCTGTGAAGCAACTGAGATCGACGTGACACTATTATAAAGATGGAGTTTATTAAAGAGGAGAGTGAAGACATGAAGATTGAAGAAGCATTCAGAGACAAACATGAAGATACTGAGGAACAAACAAAGATGGAGTTTATTAAAGAGGAGAGTGAAGACGGGAAGATTGAAGAACCATTCAGAGCCAAACATGAAGATACTGAGGAACAAACAAAGATGGAGTTTATTAAAGAGGAGAGTGAAGACATGAAGATTGAAGAAACATTCAGAGACAAACATGAAGATACTGAGGAACAAACAGGTTGGTTTTCATTCTCAAAGCTGAACTTACTCATTTGATCCTTATTAAAATGTGCAGCTCTACAGAAATGAATGATATTTCTAAAGCAGTGGTTCTCAATTGGTTTGTTCATGGGACCCACATTTCCACATGGTCATCAAGCTGTGACCCATATATATTCCCAAAAATGGATGACCCACACACAAGTACTATCCCACTTTACTTGACAACTTAACATAAATTGTAAGAATATGATAAATACTTATGAATAAACAGTGTAAAATAAGGCTACAGTGCCAAAACTAGTTTTTTTTTTTATTACAATAAAGCTCATAAGTTGGTATGAGCCAACCACCAGTCAAAGCCCCCCAAACCAAAGACGTTGAATTAAACATAAACGCAGTTTTTGTGTCTCATGGTGCGTTCAAGTCATGTCGGATAGATCGTATTTACGAGTTGAACGCACATGAACGTCACCACAAAGTCGTTATTACAAGTGGGAAACTCTGAATTTTCTTTAAGCCCTGAGTTTCCGAGTTGGGGGCGTGTCAATGAGAAACATGGCGGAATCCATGGATGCAACGTCTGTAGTTGACGGTAAATTTTTGTTTAAATTGATAGTTTAGTTGTCCTATAAACTTAAATTGGTCATGTTCTTGTTACGCAGCTAGTTAATGAAATCCAAGTTTAAAAAAATGCTATAATTTTTGCACCTATAGGTGAAAAATCTTTTGATTTGCCATATTGCATGTTTTAAAAATATAAAAAATGCAAAACACACCTGATGCAAATTCTTTGCTCTTCATTTTCTATAAGCAGAGTTAACAGACCCTGTTGTATTTTCTTGTAATTTATTAAAAGAAGGTACACCGCCATCTTGTGCCGACTAAACTGACTAGAACGCACCTGACGTCGTAATTACAACTTGTCAACTCGTAAGTACGAACGTCCCAGGAGGACTTGAACGCAGCATCAATCAGCCTTTGTGTCATAAATACCGCCATAGGCGGAAATCCCATCTGAGGGTTGTCCCCCCTAAAAATATGATTAAAAACCACGCTGTGTATTGTAAATAACAATGTTTTATACTTTAAATAATTGTTTAAGTAGTAAAACAACACAAACGGGGCAAAAATGCATTTTAAGTTTAGAAACATTTTGAGTCTCGCCCTCCCCTCACAGTGCTTTGGTCCAAATGCCTGCTTTCCTCTTTTACATCACCTACACACACACACAAGTCCGGTGAGAGAGAACAAAGTCAATAGTTGTGGAACTCTAGTAAGTAAGTCTGTCAAGGCTATTTTACTAACTTAAACATCGGATGAAGTGATTATTTTTTCTTTAATACAGATGATGCCCATGTATTTTTCGATGAGTCTGCTATGTTAGCAATAATAACGTTACTTGCTTGAGGGAAAGGGTTTCCAGGTTTTCAAAACCCGCCCAATTGCTCAAAACTAGCCCAAACTATCCACGTTTCGAGGGGGTCCCCCGGTAAAAATCGTGTTCCGGGGGCTAAAATACACGTTATAGGGGTCGCTTCAACCCGTGGACATGAAAAACAACCCTGATAAAGTAGCCCACAGGAAAACCGAGGACTTGGCAACACTGTGACGGATAGTAATGTCTACAACGGACACGACCGGTGTCGCGGCGCGACCACAACAGCTTTAAGTTGTCTAATTTGGCAATTTAAGTTTATGGTTTAACCAATAGCAGCAGATCAAGACAAAATAAAAGCAACAGTCACAATATAATAGAAGTAAAACAGTAATTAAAATCTAAGAAATAAAATATAAATGTTAAACAGCGAAGCAATAGTGCAAATTAAAGTAAATGTGCATAAATCACGTGAAACCAACAAACAAAAAATGGTTAAAAAAATATATAATTTTTACACGTGTGCAAAAGTATAAATTATACAATAACAAAAAATGTGTTATTTACATTAACATTTTGCAGTGGTGTTATTCTTTTTCTGCCACCCTCATGATCACCAGCAAAATAAAACCACCTTCTAATAATTTGCTCAACCTCCAGCTCAGTCATTTGGGCACAAACTGGATTTCTTTTTACAGCCTCTAGAATATGAGCATACAGATACCGAGTTAGAAAAATTAAATTGAAAGGGGTCATATGATGTTGCTAAAAAGAACATTATTTTGTGTATTTGGTGTAATGAAATGTGTTTATGCGGTTTAAGGTTAAAAAAACACATTATTTTCCACATACTGTACATTATTGTTTCTCCTCTATGCCCCGCCTTTCTGAAACACGTAGATTTTTACAAAGCTCATCGGTCTGAAAAAGCAAGGTGTGCTGTGATTGGCCAGCTATCCAGTGCATTATGATTAGCCGAATACCTCAAGCGTGTGAAATGTTACGCACCTCACATACTGTTATGATGCCCTGTCAGGCCGGAGCGATGATTCAAAAACATGAAAACCCATTATAAAAGAGGCATTCGTTGCATCCAGTGGGGACATAATTATGGATTATAATGACTTGTACTGTCTTTATCCGCGTTGCGTTGCATCACGCCGCATAAACATAAAACCATGTCTGCATTTGAGAAATGACAAACAACAAGCCCTACTCTACTCTACAAAAACTCGCTTTAAATATAAAAAATATAAAAACTCTTTAAATATAAAAAACGTACTTACAGTCCGTGAGTCAGAACAGCCGGCATTGTAGTCTACTCTACCAGGATCAGGAAACAGTCCTCCATAAAATGTGCTGCACACATCTGAATATTTGGGTTGAACTGTGCTGGAACAGTGTTGTAAATACAACTTAACCACTTATTTCTAGTCGTGTCCATTTTTGGAAGGCCAAACAAAGTAGTTTCGCTTTCACAACGAAACGTAGCATCACAGCAGAGGCCGGGGTCTAGAGTGAGCAGAGGCGATCATGGTTGCTTGCGGCAACCACATGTGACGACCCCGGGCTGGACTCCGCTTCGTCCACGGTGAAAGCCGATTCGGCGATCAACAGCGTGAAGTTGTTGTATTTCCTCAGCAACCAGCATGGATCAGCTCCAGGCATGACGAATTGATATTGTCCTCTTTTGAAAGGCCTAACAAGTAAGTTTCGCTTTCACAACAAAACAGCGCCTTCACGACATGGCGGCGGCAGCAACAACAATACTACAGCGAGAATAAAAGTTACGCCTTTTTTCTTTGCGTGAACATTTGGGCGGCGTTATACAAATCTTCCCACATCGTGATGTAGGTATGTGGGGGCGTGTTAGAACGAGCCGTTTTAGGTAGGCGTGGCTGACTCAACTTTTATTAAAAATATCTCTTTGGATTTAAGACTTTAGTCTTTGTAACTTTACAGATCTTCTTTATGCACCAAGAGCTTGTAACATTCCAAAGAGAAAGGAAAAATTAAAATTGCATCATATGACCCCTTTAAATAAAATGTATAATAAATAAAGCATATAGTAAAATATAGTACTAAAGAACCAAGACATTCAACATTCATTAATGACATAAAAGTCATGAAAAAGATCTACAAAGACTTACAACAAAAGCACTTACCAATCACAAGACTTTTAAGCTCCAAACTTTCCCATTTACACCTCTCCAGTTTATGGTTTTAGCAAAGTAATTTTTAATTGCCTGCTTCATTATTCTCCAGACAGTGTCCTTCAGATCCACGCCACCCAGCAATCCAAGTTCGAGTACCTGAAATGTTTTTAAACACACTTTTAGTCCTTGAATATTTTTGAATAAGGATTAGTAATTACACTACATACAACTTATCAAAAATTCAGAAATTAACTCTTTAGATCAGTTTGCTTTAGATTGATCACACACAATTTCATTATAACAGTAATTAGAAACAGATATGCAAGTGATAACAGTAGGCATTAGGGAACTGTGCATAACCGTTAGTGTTACCTACCACTTTTTGTCTCATTTCCGGAGAGGATCGAAGATCACTTTCCAGGGAAGTTAATGATCTTAAATCTTCAATTGGAAAACGTTTTGGAGTTAAGTGGTTAGCTTCAGTGATCTCCCCGATATTGTTTTCTTTGAGATCCTGAACCATTCTTGCAAGGTTTCTTTGCTGCTCCATAACAATTTCAAGTTTTGTTAAGACATCATGAAGAAGTGCTGAAACATTAAACACGCAAATTGCAAGGTTACCACCAGTGGTGGAAAGAGTACTGAAAAAATATACTCAAGTAAAAGTACCATTACCTTCCAAAAAATGTAGTGTGAGTAGAGTAAAAGTACTGGTCCAAAAAACTACTCGAGTAAGAGTAAAAGAGTAGCGTATTTAAAAGTACTCACGAGTATTGAGTAGTGAGTACTGAGCTGTGGATTCTACCCCCTACTACATCAAGCATATTTTCATTATTTAAATTGTTTTTAACAAAATTAACTTTTTATTGATGTACGACATAAAAAATGATCCACTTAACAAGATTTATTTTACAATAAAGCTGTTTCTTTACTCTTTGGCTAACCAAAACCCACCCAGGTTTGCAGCAGACTATTTTCTTTTTCTGGTGGACCAACCTCCAGCCAAGACTCAGCCAAAAAAGCCATTTGCTTTTTATTTCTTTTGGTTGGCCAAACTCATGCCAGAGCTCAGCCTAATTGCTGTTTCACACAAGACTGTGAAAATAAACAGTGCCAGAATTGAACCAGAAGGGCCTAAAGTAAGCCAGATCTCGCCCAGATTTTGTTGCTATCAGGGATGTGATTAATTCAAAACCCTTAACTCGTTAAAATAATTAATGGAATTAACACAAAATTACTGAAATACAATTTCTATTCTAAACCTTTTTTCTCGATTTCGCTTCTTTATTTGCAATCAGATCATTTTAAGCCACTAAACTCCAGGAAAGTTTTCAGTCCAATGATCCAGCAAGCAAATCCATTCAAGCAATCAGTCCGAAACAGGGCATTAAAGGTTCTGTTGTGATGCTGGCTGAAAACAGCCACGACAATGAGGTATATTGGAAAACGCCAATAGGCTTGTCAATTCAGCACCAAAATAATTTAACTTGAAGTTATTAACACTGCAAATAGCCTATGTGTTGGCAGAAATTTATTTATTATAAATGTTACTGTTATTACATATTGGGGAATATTTTAATTTCATAGAAGCTGTTTTGTAGTTTTATTTTATTTATTTATTTTTTTACTAATTTTATAGTTTATTATTACTTATTTATTTTAAGAACCATATAACCATGGTAATGAGGACCATGGTTTTACGTCTTGTGACCACCATCCTATTAATACTAGTCAGTTAAACTCTGGATACTTCTTTCTTTTTAGATGTTTAGTTCTAATGAATTTCAATTTAAATAAAATGTTAATTCAATAAGGGCCTGATTAAAGATAAATATCAGTGTCTTATATAAATTAGGTGCTTATTATTTAAAAAAAATAAAGTTCTTAAAGGGAGATTCACCCAAAAATGAAAATTGTCATCATTTACTCAACATGATGTCATTCCAAAGCTGTATGAGTTTCTTTCTTCTGTGGAACATAATTTGAGAAATTCAGTACATTTTTGTCCATACAGTGGAAATCAAGGGTAAAAAAAAATGGTTTGGTAACATTCTACAAAATCTTATTTTGTGTTCAACAGAAGAAAGTCATTTGGAAAGTCATTGAGGAAATGATGACAGAATTTATTAGCAGTAACTTTCCAGCAGTCTAGCTCAAAATCAATGCTTTACTGTCAAGGGATTTTCTATGTGACAAAAATGCATTATTAAGTTTGATGCATTTGTCATGAATTCAGTAATATCTATCGTTTCTGTACTGTTTTATTTATTCATTTATTTACTCCAGTTGAAGGCCCTATGACCCATCAAAACATTCAAAGGGGAACTTGTGGGAACGTTATTTTACATTTTATGATTGCAACTTGTACCACCCCCAGCCACCCCCCACAACAACGTGATTTTGAGGGGGCCCCATAGCAAATTCAGTGCACAGGGCCCAGAATTGATAGCGACGGCCCTGTGTGATAGACGTGAAAGGGTCTGGAGAAGCCGTGGAGAACGTTATGCTACCTGTAACATCCTTCAGCATGACCAGTTTGGTGGTGGGTCAGTGGGGAGGCATATCCATGGAGGGACGCACAGACCTCTACAGGCTAGACAAAAGGTGTCCAAACTCGGTCCTGGAGGGCCGGTGTCCAGCAGAGTTTAGCTCCAACTTGCCTTAACACACCTGCTGGGAAGTTTCTAATATGCCTAGTAAGAGCTTGATTAGCTGGTTCAGGTGTGTCTAATTGGGGTTGGGGTCGTTGTCAGGCATGCATACAAGCACGTGGGGGCCATACAAACTACTGAGTACATTTACATTTAGTCATTTAGCAGACGCTTTTATCCAAAGCGACTTACAAATGAGGACAATGGAAGCAATCAAAAAAAAGAACAGGAAAAGAATAGAGCAAGGTAGTGTTAGAGGTCGTTTTTGCTTTTGTTAATAGTATAATAAAAAGAAAACAGATAGAATACAAAAAGAATGGAGAAGCTAGTGTTAGTTTTTTTAAAGAAAACAACCAGTTAGTAAATGAATAGAGTGCAAGTCTAAAAGGGGCAATTTTTTTTTTTTAAGAATAGAATTAGAATAGAGAATGCTAGAGTTAGAGGGTCAAATAAAGATGGAAGAGATGTGTTTTTAGCCGATTCTTGAAGATGGCGATACATCGGCAATAATGAATGCGATATTGCGTAGTTTGTCAGTGAACTATGACTCTGTGTAGTAAATGCCGCTCCATTTGAAAGCATGTGATGGAGATTAACTACTAATCACAGAACCGGCTTTACTGAAGAGATGTGCATGATAATCGCATTTGATTATTTGCACAGCCCTAGATTAAACTGTGCAAGACGTATATTATATTTATTTACAGAGATATATTTTGTCATACTTCACACTTCTCTAGTAATTTATGTTTGTGTGGGAAGACGCTGCGGACCATGTCAAAGCACAAATCCATGAATGAATGTTCCAAAGTGAAGAAAACTTCAACGAATTTCCCATGCTCAGGGAGTAGGGAGCAATGAACACTGTGTAGGGACCATGTCAAGTGAAGTCACCTTTTTTATATAGTGATTTTTACAATACAGAATGTCAAAGCAGCTTTACAGTCTTAAACTGAAAAATAGTGTCGATAATGCAAAAGGACAATATTAAACACTCAATTTACAGTTGAAGGTGGGGTAAGCGATTTCTGGTGGCCAATGTTGACATTTGAAATCACCAAAACAAACACGCCCCTACCCCAAAAGGGTCTCGCCCCTATTTTAATTGCTCCGCCCCACATATACGTACGCAACCCAGGCAACGATTAGTTCTGTGAAACAAAGCAAAACCAGTGTTACACTGTGTCTACACCGGACGCGAGTGGTGCGGTGCGACAAAATACTATAGAACTCATTATAATCAGTGATGTTGTCTACATTATAGATGTATATATATATATCTACGGTCTACACTGGATGCGGCAAGACACAACAAATCCCCGACAGAAAACTGCTGCTGCGTTCTATTTATGACGTATTGACACAAATTTCAAATGATTTTCAACGGTCGCTTTGTCGCATCCAGTGTACTAGACAGACTTTAGCTGTTGCGGCGCAGACACGGTGTTACTCACCTATCGAGAAGAAACAAAGCAACCTCAGTGTCCGATCGCAGGCCTTCTGCTCCTTGAGTTCTCTCCAGCTTTGGAAAGCTGATCCGATATTTACACAGGTCCTACTTATTGCCTTAAGCCTTCGTTTGTTCTGCAGACGTTTTCCTCTTTTGTTTTTTATTCACCATCTCTAGCTTTCTGTCACTCGGCTCAGCTAAGGTCCGTCCTGTGCACTGAACGCTCTCTCCTCCACATCACAAGTAGACATGCCCCTTACTGCTGATTGGCTACAAGTTTGTTTTGCTACTCGGCCCAAATCAGTTTTCTAAAGCGTTTTTGAAAAATCGTTTACCCCACCTTTAAAGTCAGTTCATCATTGATTCAGTGATGTCATCATCCAGCTCTGTTAAAATAATGTCTGTGCATTCAAGTCGACAGTATTGCCATAAATTAAGCTTCCGCAAATAACCAAGCCAGAGGCGACAGCGGCAAGGAACCAAAACTCCATCGGTGACAGAAATGGAGAATAAACCTTGGGAGAAACCAGGCTCAGTTGGGGGGCCAGTTCTCCTCTGGCCAGACAAAACCAACATGGTGTGGTTTAATTCCAGGCTGCAAAACAAATCAGATTTAGCAGAGTATTCATCTAGTTCTCATGGTCTTGTAACGATGGCCGTCTAGGTTATGAGGTCTTTGCCAGGGATCTGTCTCTGGGACTCATCTAGTTGATATTTTTATAAGATGGAAAAAATCGGAAAGAAAGATGGAAAGACTGTTATCAAGTAGCACACCTAGGTTTCTAACTGATGACGAAAAATTGACAGAGAAGCCATCAAGTGTTAGACAATGTTCTAGATCATTACATGTGTGAGTTTTTGGTCTGATAATTAACACCTCTGTTTTTTCAGAATTTAGCAGTAGGCAATTACTAGTCATCCAGTTTTTTATATCAAATACGCATTCCATTAGTTTTGCGAATTGGTATGTTTCGTCGGGCCGTGAAGAAATATAGAGCTGAGTATCCAAGGGTAACGTGTAAAGCGTGAAAAGCAATGGTCCTAGTACTGAGCATTGTGGCACTTCATACTGCTCTTGTGAATGATATGATACCGCTTCATTCACTGCTACACACTGAAGACTGTCAGATGAGTATGATTTGAACCATGTCAATCGGAACACATTTCATGTATGGAGCTCTCTTCTAACGAGCTGGTTATCTGAATCAGGTGTGTTAAAATAGATGTGCAAAATATGCAGAGTGGGGGTCACAAGGACTGAAATTGAGAACCACTGGCTTGGTGGGTAGTATCAAGCATACATGTTGCTATTTTGAAATGTATTAATGTATGTTGCTTTGTGTGGGATTAACTTGTATTGGTCTCTTTCTGCTTTAGACCTAATGCCGCTGAAAGAGAAAAGTGAAGAACCAAATGAAATGGAAGGCAAAGATCAGTATAAGAAACATTATTTCACTGGAGAAAATGTTAGTTGCTCACAAACTAGACAGACTTTACAAAAGAAAGCTCGAAAGACAGGAACTAGAAGTCATTTCAATTGCCAACAATGTGGAAAGAGTTTTAATAAAAAAAGAACCTTTAATATTCACATTAGAATTCACACAGGAGAGAAACCTTACACCTGCTCTCAATGTGGACTAAGCTTCACTCAAAAAGGAACCCTTAACAGGCACATTAGAATTCACACTGAAGAGAAGACTTACACCTGCAAACTGTGTGGAAATAGTTTCATGCAAAAAGGAGACCTTAAAAATCACATGAGAATTCACACTGGAGAGAAGCCTTACACCTGCCATCAGTGTGGAAAGAGTTTCTGTCAAAAAGGAAATCTCAAAGTCCACATGAGTGTTCACACTGGAGAGAGATATTTTAACTGCCAACAATGTGGAAAAAGTTTCACTAAAAAAGAAAGCCTTGAAATCCATTTGAGAATTCACACTGGTGAGAAACCTTACACCTGCCAACAGTGTGGAAAGAGTTTCTGTCAAAAAGGAAATCTCAAAGTCCACATGAGTATTCACGCTAGAGAGAGCGATTTCAACTGCCAACAATGTGGGAAAAGTTTCACTAAAAAAGAAAGCCTTGAAATCCATTTGAGAATTCACACTGGTGAGAAGCCCTACAACTGCCAACAATGTGGAAAAAGTTTCATTAAAAAAGGAACCCTTAAAATGCACAATAGAATTCATACTGGAGAGAAACCTTTTGTCTGCCCTCAATGTGGACTAAGTTTCACTCAAAAAGGAACCCTTAACAGCCACATTAGAATTCACACTGGAGAGAAGCCTTACACCTGCAAACTGTGTGGAAATTGTTTCACTCGAAAAGGACGCCTCAAAACCCACATGAGATTTCATACTGTATAGAATCCTTATACCTACTAACAGTGTGGAAAGAGTTTCTGTCAACAAGGAGACCTCAAAGTCCACATTAGTGTTCACACTGGAGTGGGATATTTCAGCTACCAATAATGTGTAAAACGTTTCACTAAATAGGGAAACCTTGAAGCCCACATGAGAGTTCACAATAGAGAAAAGCCTTTCATATGTCCTAAGTGTGGAAAGAGTTCCTCTCAACAAGAAAACCTCAAAGTCCACATGAGTGTTCACACTTGGGAAGCCTTATACCTGCCAACAGTGTGGAAATAGTTTCAGATGCAAAACATCCCTTAATAATGTAGCATATCAGAGCGAATCAGACAATTTAAGATTCGATCAGATTGGTGTTAAAACAACCCAAAAGAGCCAAATTCCACAAAGAGGCCCAGGACAACAAGACAACGTCATAAATCTGCCCACAATACCCTGGCGCCATGAGTCTGAAGCAAGTCCACCAACTAGCAGCTTTGAGCAGCTCACAGCATTAAAACAAAAGAATACCTTGGGCCTAGGGCAAATTAGTACGAGAGCGCAATTCCAAAACAGCGCCGATGGGAGGGGACATTTCTACAGGTGATTTACTAACACAGAACACAGATGCAACATGTCATTTACATATCGACCAACGCAATATACCAAGCGCAGCACAAATTAGCGTAGTCGCAAATAAAGAAATAAAGAAGCCACAGTATGTTGAAAAGAACCGAAGGCCAAAAAAATGAAGGTTTGCTAGAAGTTTTGATAGACCTAGTATTGCGTGACTCCTAGTTGAAGGTTCCAAGTAGTTTTATATTTCCTGAGGCAAATTAAAAATAATGTGTTCTTCTATAATAATGTTCTTCTGGAATTCAAAATAAATTAATAAAAAATGTTTTTTAAATCGCTCTCTGCGGTGCCTCCTCCTAGCAACAATTGCAGCAATTTCAAGCGCAAAATAAAATAAAAAACATGCTTTTTTGGGGCGTTAAATAATGGCGCAAATGCCAGTAATTTGACGAGCGCAAGTTAGTAAAATGCGTTGCGTGATTCATTTGAATACTCTCCTCCCATAACTTTTGCATCTGAAAGCGAAACTCCAACAAATACATATTCAATAAGGTCAGGTGCAAAAATAACTGTCCACGCCTTTTCAGCGCCAATTCCTCACTGTGTGTCTTTAGTAAAACCTGACAGTACAATTTTAATGCTCAAAGATGGTTTGCGCTGGCGCCTAATTGATAATTCCAACTCAGGAGGGAGTTTGTCAAATTTGGGGCAAGTAACCAAGATTGATGGTCAAAGAGACGCACAGCATGACCATCACATGTAAATCCATGATAGAAATCTCGCGCTAAAGACTTCCTCGGATTGACTTTCCTCACCTAGCAGACAAGAACCAGACTGAGATTCCTTCTAAACTCTTTTGACCTTTGTTCTTTACAGAACATGTTCTCACATTCACAGACAATTCCTCACTGTGTGTCTTTAGTAAAATCTGACAGTACAATTTTAATGCTCAAAGATGGTTTGCGCTGGCGCCTAATTGATAATTCCAACTCAGGAGGGAGTTTGTCAAATTTGGGGCAAGTAACCAAGATTGATGGTCAAAGAGACGCACAGCATGACCATCACATGTAAATCCATGATAGAAATCTCGCGCTAAAGACTTCCTCGGATTGACTTTCCTCACCTAGCAGACAAGAACCAGACTGAGATTCCTTCTAAACTCTTTTGACCTTTGTTCTTTACAGAACATGTTCTCACATTCACAGAATGGCACAGAGACTGCCTTTACGTGTATATATACACCTAAATGATGCTAAAATGACTTATGAGCAACTAATCATTCCTATGCATAACTCCATATTATGTATGTAACCCACACATTTGACTATGATGTCCTAATCACTCATTGGGCCTCATTCATGAAACATTCGTAAATATAGGAGTAAATTCTGGGTAATTTGTGCGTAAAATGGACCTTCACGAAAACTCTCCTCCGAATTCACAAACACTTCATACACATCAGATTTGATAGTTAAACATGTGTATGTTAATGAATTCCAATCATTCGTAAATAGGGCGCTCGTGCACGCTCATTCACAATTAGCATAACAATATGAATTACAGCTACGTAAATTGCATAATTGCTAAAAACACTAATAGGCCATATGCCTAACAATAAATATTCAATAACGTGTGTCCACCAAAGCGTTTTTAGCCAGCTGAAAATCTGTCAGGCGCTCTTCTTAAAACGGCTAGCTGGTGGTGCTGGAGAACGCTTTGGTGGCACAGCGTTTTTCTAGCTGAGAGATGCTTTGGTTGCTATGATTTGAAATATCCACGGTAGTAACATATTACTAGTATCTCATTTTGAAGAATATTACTGAATATAAAAATGCAGTAACCAGCAATATTAACTACTCTATTGTTGTTCAGTTGTTGTACAAGTAGGATGATTGGTCGGTGTAGTATTTGTCCCGCCCCTCCTCCATTGATTGGACGGCTGGGTAAAA
>NW_015506618.1:164019-167780 GCF_001515645.1 Sinocyclocheilus grahami
GTTCTGCTCGTGTTTCATGAATGAGGCCTAATGTGTATATCATTTTGAATAACTATTGAGTAGCTTATAGGTTTATAATCGTGTCTAGTATGTGTGTGTTTGAATTTTCATACTTTAAACATTTCTATCAATCAATTCTTTGTAAAATGTATTATATTCTAGTTATAAAAAAATCACATCCAAATTATACTCTGCCAGAGCGGGAAAATTTAGCCCATATGTGACTGATAAGATAACATGTTGATTTTGGGAGGAGAAACATAGCAACACCGCGAGCTAAGACAATGTCTAATTGGTCAAGACGCCATTTGGGATGTGTCCAACAGCCCAGTTTAAAAACTCAGGACACCAACAAAATTTGCTTTTGCCACCACTGCTTTTCGCCATCGCTTTTTGCCACCGTTTTTTTTTTGGTACTCTTTGAGCATGCTCTGGCCGACATACCAGCTGCTCCGTACATCATGAGGAGAAAATCCATCTAGTCTCGTCACACTCGTATTTTCTTTTTTCTGTTTATTTGAGAGTTTCGCGTTCTGAGTTAAGTTTTGCCACAAAGTCCAACTCTGACTGTGCCCGTCTCAAAACTTCAACCAGCCACTGACTCCGCACCATTCGTCAGCCAAAGGGGACCCCCTACACAGGCAACGCAAGTACCTTCAGATTCTAGCTGAACTGGTGCATCTAATAGTGATGCAAAGTCAGATTCATTTCCGCGAACCGGTTCTTTTTGGACGGATCGGCTCATTGAACTGGTTAAAAAAGCCGATTCATCGGTTCCTGACGTCATCAAGCAATAACGTCTCTACGCATTTCTTTTCTAACAACTCAGTGCCATGTTGTATCAATGAAAAATTCAAATAAGTCATTTGTGTCAACACATATTGAAACATTAAAAAAATAAAGTTATTTGTGTGAAAGCATATTGCTGATTATTGCCATATAATTCACTTAAGTTAATGGTGTTTGTGGTCACAGTTTCATTTGTGGGTCCTTTATGTCAGATAGCCTACGACTGACTGATCAATATTGACTAGCCTACAACTTGGATAAGATTCCTAAAAGTTTTACACCTACAGCACACATTACAGACATTGATGCACAAACGCGGATATATTCTACATGTCTACAGTATAATGAATAAATTTATAAACTTATAAACTTCGCTTGAGCAACTTTAAATATAATATGCATGCACAAACTTTTGTAAAATATATTTACATCACTCGACAGAAAGGTTTTTGCAGGTTTTACTAAAATGTAAATTAATAACAAGTCATAATAAGCATATTTCCAATACGCGCCTCAGGCTTGCACAGTATCGTCAACTCACTCATCAGAATCTTCGGTAATCCTCGGCAAACTTCGCCACGGCTCATTCGGTTCTTGTAGACGGCAAACTTGACAGTTGGTTGAACCGGCTCATTCGGTTCTTTTTGAGTTGGACGTGCTACTTCGGCTGTGCGTCCTGCGTCATCAACCCGTAATTAAAGTTCGATTCAGTTCGATTTGTGAACCGGCTCAAAAGAACGATTCGTTCAAGAACCGAACATCACTAGCATTTAATATAAAGTGTAACAGCCTCATTGAGGAACTTAATGCAAGGGTTAATTAAATGATTGATGGTTGTTCAGGTCTAAGCAATTGCACATGTTGCTATAAACTTGGGATTTCACATTTTCACTCTCTTAAACTCATTCTTTCCTCATTTTCTCTCTTTCTGCAACTTGTGTGAATATGTGGGAGCGTGTGTTAGTTTAGTTTCTATGTCTTAGAATTATCCAATAAAGTCTTATTTATATTGAAAAAAGAGAAGTATCTTGTGTTTTGTGTTTACAAGTTAATGTCTTAAACTACCGATCTTTTTACTGTGCTAATTAATAGTGTTTTCACTATATTTTGGATTTTAATATCCATTGCAGAGTTGATGTTATACGGCTCGTTCAATGAATCGCTGGCCGACTCCGTGATCAGCCGTCAAACAGTGATTCTGTCCAAATTCCCTTTAAAATTAAAAAATAATTCTCTTTGAGCTAAATTGACCTGTTTCCCTTACAATAACCACACAAAGATTAACTTGAGAGAATTGTTTTATATATTATCAGCAGAGGTGTTAAGTCCAGGGGTCAGAAAGTAAAAGTCCTGCAATATGTTTATTCCACTCATGAACTCAGCCAGCTGATTTCACTAATTAGGTGTACCTCCTGGCTGAAAAACTGTGCTAATTAGCAAATCCAGGTGACTAGAACAAAATACTGAGGAGGACTTTTACTTTCTGAACCTGGACTTTTCACCTCTGGTTATCAGTATGAAAGGAGTTTCACAGACAGGAAACACTGTAAGAATCATTGAGCATAGTGTTAGTTCCTGCAGGTCACATTAGTCAAGCTTGTATCAGCTGACTCTCAGCTGATCCACGTCTACCTATAGGGATGAGACACCTATCACAGCACCCATATATAAGCTCCTTCAGTATTATCACAAGCTTTTGCGTTGAAATTGCCCTCCTCCATCCCCATCATCTCCTCTCGTCAGCCAGGAATCTGCCTTCTGATTCTCCTTTGAATCAGACAAATTTCTAAAATATTTGACGCAACATATTTTCAGATTCTCTGTCCGCTGGTGGGAGTGTGCTCACCTGTGTAGGGCCCTATGAAATCTGTTTTATTTTCCCCAAATTCAATTTTTTCTGTTTTCATTTTTCTGGACTCCTTTTTAATGGTCAAATTCAATTGTATTAATCAGAAAAACGTGTCTAATTAATTAAAATAATAAAACTTATACAATTTCACATCAATTTATTGAACGTTTAAAAAAAAACTATGTTATGAAATGTTTTTTTTTCACTGTTTTATTGTTACCAAATTCTCAGTTTTAGCATGTCTAATCATTTGAATGCATAAAAACAACTTAATTTATTCAAATTTATTCTTAAAATAGCCTTACGAAATGTTTTTTTCCTCAGAAATTATGTGTTGTGTATTTAAAATTTTCTGCTTATCAAGTGAAGGCATAATACATTAATTTCATTTATATTTTAAATATTGAAAATTAAACAAACTTCATATTTTGGCAAACAAAGGGGATTTACTATTAACAACATGGAAGAAATGTGTGATTACTGCTTAAAAATTAAAGTTTTAATAATTTTAGTAGTAGTACTAATAGTATTAGTAATATTATGTACATTTTACTGAACAGTATTTCTGGCACAGTGTCTTCAAGTTAAACCGAACCTTTATTTTGACAGGTTGCCGTGAATACCTTTAAAGGGGTCCTATTATGCTCTTTTACAAAGTCTTGATTTTGTTTTGGGGGTGTACTAAAACATGCTCTCATGTTTGGTGGTTCGAAAAACGCATTATTTTTCACATAATTTACATGATTAACATACCTTTCTCTCCAGCCTGGCACAAACGGCTCGATTAGTTCCGGCTTTGATGAAGGTCCACCTTCCGAAAAACAAAATGTGTTGTGATTGGTTAGCTGTCCCAGTGCGTTGTGATTGGCGAACAGCATAGATGGTGTTTCAGTACTGCCCCGCCCCTTGCTCCGTCTTTCAACAAAAGCTTTTGGCGAATCCGGAACTATTCCCTCGTGTTGTTGGAAGCTGTCCTCAGTAAAATGCGCAGCACACAATAGCAAATTGGGGTTATAATGCTCAGGAACAGAGTTAAAAAGTAAATTGCAACCACTGTTTCCTGACATCATCCGCTTTCGGAATCCCAAACAAAGACGTTTGGGCACGGAGGTGAAAAAAACAG
>NW_015506618.1:167839-168153 GCF_001515645.1 Sinocyclocheilus grahami
TCTTTGTTAACACACCTGATTCAGATCATCTCGTTAGAAGTGAGCTCCGTGCATGAACTGTGTTCTGATTGACATGCTCCCTACACAGTGTGCATTGCTCCCTACTCCCGGAGCAGGGGAAATCTGTTGAAGTTTACTTCACTTCGGAATATTCATTTACAGGTTTGCGCTGCGCCGCTGCCTGCAGCGTCTTCAGCGTCTTCACACACAAACGAAACTTACTAGAGAAGCGTGAAGTGGGACATAATATACCTCTGTAAATACAATTTAAATTCACGTCTTGCACACTTAAATGCCCTTTGTATGGAACATAT
>NW_015506618.1:168281-186381 GCF_001515645.1 Sinocyclocheilus grahami
AAGTGAGCTCCGTGCATGAACTGTTCCGATTGACATGCTCCCTACACAGTGTGCATTGCTCCCTACTCCCGGAGCAGGGGAAATCCGTTGAAGTTTACTTCACTTCGGAATATTAATTTACAGGTTTGCGCTGCTGCGCCGCTGCCTGCAGCGTCTTCAGTGTCTTCACACACAAACGAAACTTACTAGAGAAGCGTGAAGTGGGGCATAATATACCTCTGTAAATAAATACAATTTAAATTCACATCTCACACTCTTAAATGCCCTTTGTATGGAACATATACGCTCCCTTCAAACTGGAATCATGGAGGAATATCCGGTAATGTCCACTTCGCAGGGCACTTACAGTCAAATATAACAAACGTATGAAGCAATAAGAGAAACATACAAAATGTGCAGAGCGGGGGTACACGAGGACTGGAATTGAGAACCACTGTTCTAGACGTGCCAAAAATTTTACGCTACAGCACAGCAGCTCTTCTTCTTGGTTTTCTCTGATGCACTAACTCTGCATCAGCACTTCTTCTTCGTCGTCTCGTCTGATGCACTCACTCAATCAAGCGTTCTAACCACAACCTCGCCCCTCCCCATCCCCCAACCATTCGAATCTCCGTAGGCGGGAATTATTTGTAATGATATTCCAATGAGCCGCTTTGTGATATCACAAAGCCCGGAAACCAAACGCTGTAGTCCAAACGAGCCGTTTGCTGTAGTTCTTGAAAACTAAATATCTCCCTTTGGAGAGGACTTTGAGATTTGTAACTTTCTAGATCTTTTTAATGCCCAAACATACACACTACACACTGACTACAATTAAAAAAGTTAAAAAGCATAATAGGACCCCTTTTTCTGTGTGATATAGGCTAGTTTTACTCAAATGAAACGGTAAAATGCTCATGAAGTTACTCTCACAGCAGTTTTGGAGATGTTGTTAATGTACACTGAACAAAATTATAAACGCAACACTTTTGTTTTTGCCCCCGTTTTTCATGAGCTGAACTCAAAGATCTAAGACTTTTTCTATGTACACAAAAGGCCTATTTCTCTCAAATATTGTACACAAATCTGTCTAAATCTGTGTTAGTGTATAGTATATTTGACTGCAAGGAACCACTGACAATGGTTTATGATAGCGAGTAGCTTACAGAATATAAAGCAATAAAAACAAGGATAAAATCTCCTGATTAAATGTTGAGTAATATTGCTTGAATATTAAAAAAAAAAAGAAAGAATAATAAATCAGAAAAAAATTAAGCATCTGTGGTACCCTGTGGCAAAAAGAAAAATGTGGTGGAGGGCACGAAAGATATTTCCTATTGAAATACATTAGATGGAAAGTCGTGCAGAGTGACACGAATAAAGAGGGAAATTCGTGTCCATGAACATGAATCAATAGATTAAATTTCGTGACAATATCACAAACTGCCATGAAACTGGGTTGGATGTGCATATATGGGGGATTCTATAATTGCAGGTACATTTGGTGTCCATTGTGGACATTTTTATAAAGCATGAACTATCAAAAATTAACTACCATTTCCCGTGAACTACCAAAATATAGACAGCACGTTATATGTCCCACCAGAGACAGTAGTATATTGGACCATTTTTACACCACAATAAAGAATGCATATCGCTCTGTACCCAGAGCAGCTTTGGGGCTCTCTGATTACTGTTTAGTTCATCTCATACCGACAGGCAGAAACTGAAATCAGCTAAACCTGTATTAAGGACTGTAAAAATATGGACTAATAAAGCAGAGCAGGATTTACAAGCTTGACCTCACTGATTGGAGTGTTTTTGAAGCTGCTGCCACCGATCTGGACGAGCTCACAGAGACTGTAACATCCTACATTAGTTTCTGTGAAGACTTGTGCATTCCTACCAGGACTCATTTAACCTACAACAATGACAAACCATAGTTCACTGCAAAACTCAAGACAGCTCTGTCAGGCAAAAGATGCTCGCAGGTATGGGGACAGATTCTTGTGTAAACAGGCCTAATACACATTGGAAAAGGAGATCAGAGTGGCAAAGAGGAATTATTCTGGAAAACGAAGGAACCTATTCTCTTCCAGTGACCCTTCTTTAGTGTAGAAAGGTCTGAAAGACATCACCAACTACAAGACAACATCCCCTAGCACTGGGGAGAATCAACAACTGGCAGACTATCTGAATGAGTTCTATTGAAGGTTTGAAAAAACACCATTAACACCTGCTGCAACCCCCCTCTCCCCCACACCTGCACTTCAGACCAGTGAAGTTGATGTGCATCAGGTCTTCAGAAAGAACAAGAGAAGAAAGACACCAGGCCCAGACGGTGTGACACCAGCCTGTCTGAAAACCTGCACTGACCAGCTGGCCCCCATCTTCTCACAGATCTTCAATAGATCACTGGAGCTGTGTGAAGTCCCCTCATGTTTCAAATGTTCCACCATCATCCCCATCCCATAGAAACCCCAAATTACTGGACTTAATGACTACAGACCTGTGGCTCTAACGTCTGTGGCCATGAAATCATTTGAAAGACTGGTTTTGGCTTATCTGAAGAACATCACTGGACCCCCTGCAGGTCTGTGGATGATACAGTCAACAAATTAACTCAGCTCTCAGTACCCACCACCGTCTGTCAGTGGATCATCAGGTGCCTGACAGACAGGCAGCAGCTAGTAAAGCTGGGAATATTCTCATCCAGCACCCATACGATCAGCACTGGCACTCCCCAGGGTTGCATCCTCTCCCCACTGCTCTTCTCCCTCTACACCGATGTCTGCACTTCTAAAGACCTATGTCAAGCTCCTGAAGTTTGCAGACAACACCACACTTATCGGCCTCATTCAGGACAGAGACGAGTCTGCTTACAGACAGGAGGTTAAAGAGCTGGCTGTCTGGTGCAGTCTTAACAACCTGGAGCTTAACACGCTCAAAACTGTGGAGATGATCGTGGACTTCAGGAGAAACCCCCCTGCTCTCCCTCCACTCATCATCATGGCCAGCACTGTAACAACCTGAGTGGGACAAGTCCATTGTTAAAAAGGCCCAGCAGAGGTTGTACTTCCTTCGCCAGCTGAGGAAGTTCAACCTGTCACAGGAGCTGCTGAAACAGTTTTACTCCGCCATCATTGAATCCGTCCTCTGCACTTCAATAACTGTCTGGTTCAGCTCAGCTACCAAAACTCACCATCATGGACAGCACTGTAACGACCTGAAGTGGGACAATCACATTGAGTCCATCGTTAAAAAGGCCCAGCAGAGGTTGTACTTCCTTCGCCAGCTGAGGAAGTTCAACCTGCCACAGGAGCTGCTGAAACAGTTCTACTCCGCCATCATTGAATCTGTCCTCTGCACTTCAATAACTGTCTGGTTCAGCTCAGCTACCAAATCTGACCTCAGAAGACTTCAGAGGGTAGTCCGGACTGCTGAGCGAATCATTGGTACAACCCTCCCTTCTCTCCAAGAACTGTACTCGTCCAGAGTGAGCAAAAGGGCTGGCAGAATCACTCTGGACCCCTCACATCCAGCACACTCCCTCTTTGAACTGTTGCCATCTGGTCAACGCTACAGAGCACTGAGAACCAGAACGACCAGACACAGGAACGGTTTCTCCCCTCAGGCAATCCATCTCATGAACACCTGACAATAAACGTAGAACACACAACACTATTATACATTATTTATTTAACACACATACTTATTTACATTTCAAATTTGCACATATCATACCTGTACATACATAATTGTCTATATTGTATATTGTGGTTTTGCTATTTTGCACATTGTCTATTTTGTATATTTGTATATTATTCTTTTTATTATCTGTGTCTTGTCTTGTCACTGCCATTCTGTTGCACTGTGGAGCTTCTGTCACTAAAACAAATTCCTCGTATGTGTAAACATGCCTGCCAATAAAGCTCATTCTGATTCATTTTTTTTTTCTTTTTAAATAATTTTATTTTTAATTATTTATATGATAAATTTGTTACTCATTGTCATGGATCACAAGATGTTACAGGCCATAACAATATAATTTTCGTTTATTTTCATTATTTTTTTGAAAATGATTATTTCATGTTGTCCGAATTAGTCAGTGTCAATTCTATTACTGTCAAACTCTGTTACAAAGGTAGAGTGTCATATGTAACAGAATTGATAGTCGTGTGTGTGTGTGTGTTTGAAAGTCAACACTTGTCACTCTGACTTGTCACTCTGACAGTAATAGAATTGGCACCGACTAATTCGGACAACAAGAAATCCTTTTCAAAATTGAACTTTGAATATCTCTGACATGTTTTATTATTATTTGTAGGCTATGTGTTTTTTCTATGTAAATACATAGGATCCAACAGGGATTTTGGGGGCAGATGAGAAAATGTGGGAATGTAGTAAGGCTCTCTTTAATTTTCTTAAAGATACAGGGTTAGAGCACAGTATATGGGAAATGGACATTTGTTTTTTTGGGGTGGGCTTTAAAAAAAAAAAAAATGTATGATTATAACTATGCTAAGTACATGAAGCCCTGAAGTTGCACACCTCGGTACAGTAAGTGGCGGTATGCACCTGAACAAGTTGGTAATAAAACCAGAGCAAGAGAGAGAGAGAGAGAGAGGATTTAGCTTTACAGAGAGAAACTCTAGAGATACAAGTTCCATTAAGTAAATCAGAGATTAAGGTTTTAATATGGAGGAAAGTTTAAAGTTGAATAAACAAAGTAAGTCATAATATAAAGTGTATAGGTAAGTCAAGGAAAGAAGAGGTTATCTTTAACAGAATATTGCTAGGGCACTCTTAAAATAACAGGGAAACATGTGAACAATGTCATGTTGGAGAAACAATACCGCATGTATTTCTTGAATGTAGCAAGTATGAACAAGAAAGAAGAAAAATGATAGTAGAAATAAGGAAAAATGGAATTCAGGATCTTAATTTTAAGGTTTTAATCAAATGGGCAAGTGAAATAAATAGTCATGTATTCTTTGATTTTATAAGAGATACAGGGTTGGTAGATAGAATTTAAAACTCTGTTTCACACTCCAGAAGGTGGCGGTAATGCACCTATTTGAGTTGGTGCCAGCCGCCGTTAAAAACCCAAGAAGAAGGACTTTTATTTTGATCTGGCGATGTGACGCCTTATTGCTGCGTCTGTGTTTCAGCTGAAGAAAGGTTTGTGGTCTTAATCGTTTAAAGTGTTTAACTTGATACAACGCGTTCAGTATACGTTGTTGTTGTTTTCACGAGTGTTGTTAAGTTAACTAATCATTATTAAATGCAACATTGTAATACTTCATCTAACATTAATGAAGGTTATTTCGTGTTAACTTCTGCTCAAAACGAGAACAACAGACGTGTAATGAACTTTTATTAAGATCCTTTTTTTTTTGTAAAGTGTATTGTTAAATGCAACTTAGTAATTGTAGTATTAATTGAAACTAAGCAGTGAGCCTGTGTCATTTGTATTCTTTGATTTATTATTTGTTGTTACAATTTGAGTGTTTTTGGCTA
This sequence comes from Sinocyclocheilus grahami, assembly GCF_001515645.1. NCBI lineage: Eukaryota > Metazoa > Chordata > Actinopteri > Cypriniformes > Cyprinidae > Sinocyclocheilus > Sinocyclocheilus grahami. The sequence continues at coordinate 173,781 of NW_015506618.1, forward strand.
ATCAGACCATTTAAAGCGACAGTTCACCCAAAAATGAAAATTCTGTCATCATTTACTCATCCTCAAGTAGTTCCAAACCCGTATGAATGTCTTTGTTCTGCCGAACACAAAGGAAGATATTCTGAAGAATGTTGGAAACCGAGCAGTTCTGGGGCACCGTTGACTTCCATAGTATTTTTAATAGTAAATAGTAAAAACTATTTGAAATTATTACAAATCGTGTCTTGTTTCACCGTCTAGATATTACAGCCTGTGTATATATTTATATAAAAGGCTATGCAGATATCTAGTGGCTATACAGTTTAGTGTTCGTTTTATTTTTAATATTTTTAATTTTATTTCTTTAACCTGTACAAGGAAAAAACAAATATAGTTTATACAAAAACAAATTACACCATATACATATTAGTCTATTTTAAAATAAGCCAACATTTTGAAGTGTATGTGAAATGCTGTGATCTTTCTTTATTTCATTGACTGAATGTTGGGTGGGGATCCAGCACATTTTCCGCTAGAAAACTTACACGCACAACTGCAGTCATGCACACCATGGAAGTTTAAATCACTAACAGTAAATTTTAGCTAACATGATTTCCATGCTAGTCGTACCTGCAAATGTTCAAGTTGGTTGACGAAAGTGAAACTAACCTCGAGTTATGATGATGAAATTGTGGAGAAAACGGGTAGCACGAATTCGGTTATATGGAAGTGGTTTGGCGAGTTTGTGAAAACCAAGACTGGCAACACAACCAACCTATTCCATCACCTAAAGAAGTATCACCCAAACGACCACACCGAGAGCATGAAAATGCGGGTCGATGCTACTCCGTCAACAAGCAGGGCTAGCAGCGGGGCTGTACCGAAGCAAAAATCGATTGTGTCATCCTTCGTGGCTATTACCCCCTATGAAAAGAGTTCCAAAAGAAGCAAGGACATAACCAGGGCCGTTTCTTACTTTCTAGCGAAAGAAATTATGCCCCTAAGCACAGTGGAACAAGACGGGTTTAGGAAATTAGTTAAAGTACTTGACTGCCGGTACGAACTCCCTGGCAGAAAATACTTTTCCAAAACCGCACTGCCTCAGCTATATGAAGAGTGGCGCGAAAAGCAGGAAAATAATCTAAGGAATGTGAGATTTTTTTGTCACTACCTCCGACCTATGGTCGAGCCGGACATCCGAGCCTCACCATTCATTACATTGACGAGGAGTGAGGTCTGCAATCAAGATGCTTGCAAACTGCATATTTTCCGGACGACCATACTGCGGAAATACTTTCTGCGGGTCTGGAGGATGCACTCGCATCTTGGGGCCTTAGCGAGGACCGCCAGGTGTGCATTACAATGGACAACGGCACAAACATCGTCAAGGCTGTCTCACTTAAAAACTGGACCTGTCTGCAGTGTTTTGGTCACCGGCACTGACATCTAGCCATTGGTAAGTTGAGCATCTAAAAAAGGGTAAAGTTTTCAGTGCTAAAAACAGCATATGAGGATTTATAAAATATCCTAATTGATTTCACAGCATTTAAGGCTATCACGTTTGACTGCATAATCTAGAAAATGCTGTCGTATTCACACTGTCCTAACAAACACCAACTTGCGTGTGGTTGTGTGCGGTAAAGGCAGAGATAAATAAATGATCATCTAGCCCTGCTTGACGCTATTTGATAAATGCATATATATTAAGCATGTTAAATGCCGTTAATGTTTTAAAATGTAAGTAATGCATCTATTCCACAATAATAACGTGATCATTTATCATAATTCGTTCAATTTTGATTGTTACATTTCTGTTGGCATTGAAGTTGTCATGGCATGCTTAAGCCATTATGTCATTTAACTCAGATTTGTGGGATAAAAAGACCGCCCTAGTGTGTGTGGTCTAAATGTAGTTTCTCGTTGATTGAAAATCTCATAACATTGTAATTTATCATCACAAAATACTTTTTATCATCATAAACAAGTCATTTTTATAATCATCTTTGCCTTTTAAAGATTCTAAGCATGTGCCTATATTGTTTTCTTCATCATCAGAGGGGAGTATGAGAGACCAGAGAATCCAAAGAGCCATGGGTGTGTGCCACAGAACAGCAGGCTATTGAAGCTGAACTAAACAGCTACCTGCAAGCTCCTGATGCAGACAGCGAGACCAACCCCCTGGCATGGTGGAAGATTAATTCAGCAACATACCCCAGAGTGAGCCTCCTGGCAAAACGTTACCTGTGTATTCCTGCCACCAGCTCACCCTCAGAGCGTGCTTTTAGCACAGGTGGTAATATAGTGTCCTGCAACAGGGCAGCTTTAAAGCCAGACACAGTGGAGAGACTAGTCTTTCTGGCAAAAAACCTGTAAAAGTTTTACAAATTGTATGCACTTGCCAGAAGTTGTATATTTTTATGTTTACGTTTTGCACATTTAAAATACCTCTTAAAGCCAGACACCGTTGACAGTTAGTCTTTCTGGGGGGGGAAAAAAACTGTAATTGTGTTACAAATTATGTTTACAATAGTATTATGTATACATTTTGGACATTTACTCTCATTTACCATCTTTTGTCAACTTTTATTTTTAAATTTATTTTAGTAAGTTGTTTTAATTTTTAAGGCCAAATGTGTAAATTTTTTTTTTTTTTTTTTTATAAACTATACTTTTAAAGTGTAATTTTAATGAACCCTCTAATTTTTGTGGCTTCAATCATTGTTGGGATACTCTTTTAAAGCTGGAAGCATTAACAACTTATATCGAAATATATATCGTTATCGTTCAATATGGAAAAAATTTATCGAGATAAAATTTTTGCCATATCGCCCAGCCCTAGCTTACGCTGTACAACTATGTTATTTCCTTTATCCTCTTTGAAAACAAAATAACTGAAATTTCCAGACATGATAACATTTTTCCCAGCAGGAAGCATCATCATTAATTTTCTGTAGCAGCATCTAATCATCCCGTGTTTGAGGAGAATAATTGTAGATGGGTGTTATTAGCGCACGCACCAGCAGGTGGCTCACGTGAGTCAACATGAGTGTCAACGGAACCATGCAGCGCTAAATATAGTGTTATTATTTCAAAATGCTCATATATTTTATTTTAAATGAAACCACTGTAATCCTGATAGTATTCCCACGTTTTACAAAATGTAATCTGAATACTTTGTTTATTTGATGTAACCGTAACGAATTACAGTTACTACATTTTTGTATCCTGATTACGCAACGCCATTACATGTATTCCGTTACTCCCCAACCCTGGCAATAAACATTGTGCTTTGGTACTTTTAATATGAAACAAAGTGTCAGATTTCAAATTCTATCCATTGTATTGCAGCATTCAAACTATAAATGCCGTTTTGGTGCTGTTTAAGGTGGAGTGACAGATCGCTGTAGCGCCTCAGTTCAACTGACGTGGCAGCATGTAGTGCACATGAACTGATCATCTCCTCCACTTTAAAGGGGTCATCGAATGCCCATTTTCCACAAATTCTTAATGAAAAGGCTATAACATACTTTGGTTAAAATTTCTCAATGGTAATGTAAAAAAACACCCTTTTTACCTTGTCAAAATCAGCTCTGCAGAAATTAACCCGTTTTTTGCATGTTGCTTTAAATGCTAATGAGCTCTGCTGACCCCGCCCCTCTCTTCTGTGGGGTGACAAACCGTGCTCTGAGAGACTGTTTACTTTTGCCGCGAAACTTGCCTACTAGCACGTTATTAGGAATAGCGATTGCATAGATTCATAAAAAAAACCTTATACTGACTTCTGCTGTAAGTGAAGCTGGATCACAAATGATTCGCGCGAACATAAACGCATTTAGGTAGATCGGGGCGCATTCCCTTCACAAATAAAAGTATGCCACAGCCACCATTTAAATGTTTTTTTTTTTTTTTAATTATTAAAAAATATTATAATGTAAATGTAACTTTTTTTTGTTATAACTTAATTTAGTGTAATTTATGCAGTTATATAGCAGTTGTAGAACCATTGTTACACCCAAACTCTATTGATTTTTTTTCTACAGTTTTCTGCATCAAATCAATCAATTTCTGTCACGATATCACTTCTATTACAAAACAATCACCAAATACGGAACCTTGACTGTCAGGCATTTCCAACAATATGTGTTTTGTCAAGATTATAAAAAAGAAAAGAAAATCTGCAAAGACTACGGGCAGTCATTGACTGCAAAGGATTTTCATCCAAGTATTAAATTGTGCTTATATTTACAATTATGGCACTTTGTCCAAATACTATTGAGCCCCTGAAAATGGAGGTACTTTGCTTAAAATGGCTGTAACTACTAAATGGTAAATGTTATATTTTTGTGGAACCTCTTAAAATAAAGCTAAAAGTCTGGACTTCAATCACATCTTGATTGTTTCATTTCAAATCCATTGTAGTGGTGTATAAAGGCAAAAGCCCAAAAACTCAGTCAGTGTCCAATTACTTCCGGACCTGACTGTGTGTATATTAGGGCTGCCCTCGACTAAGGATTTTTCTAGTCGACTAGTAGTCGTTCATTAAAAGCATTAGTCGACTAATCGCACGTTTAATAATAATCCATTTAAATCATTATAATGAGCCTTTAATTGCCTACATAGCCTAATGAACGCATAAAGCTTGCCACAGCGCACCAATGGAAGTAATGATTCTGAATGTTTCGGTGAAAAACCGTAAGGAGAATGCATTAAAATTTTAATAATTTGATAAACTAGTGCTTTCTTTGTTTTCAGCTTCAGAGATGAAGTCAGAGACACCGACTCGTCATCTCCACAGTATGCACCTGTATGCATGTTTCATACGGATTACATAATCTGAGAATTTGTTTTCCATTTGAATTGTTTCATTTGAAAGTAAACATTTCACTCTCTATAGATATATTTTTTATGTCTGTAAGGCAAAGATATACACGGAGTTTTGCACTCACAGACCGAGACGGTCCTGCAGTGAGCTACTGTTCAGCTTCCACTCTCCGCACAGACACTTGTACAAGTGCACATTTCTCTAGGTTAACATCAGATTGAGCGGCCATGTAGCTGTTGCTAATACTTACATATTTCAGATGTACTGTATCACCAAAGACTAGCCGTTAACGATCTGTTAGTCACGGACTGCCTGTGGATTTTTTCTGCGACTAATAAAATTTTGGTCGACCAAGCTTCTTCTGGTCGACTAATTAGTTGTCGACTATTAGGGGGCAGCCCTAGTGTATATATACAGTATATAGTAACAGTTTATTCTCTGTGACAGGAAAACATGTATAAAAGGCAGAGGACCTATTACTGAGCCTGGTGGCACTCCATGCTTGTGTTTGATGAGATGTCTCCACATTTACACAATGGAAAGTGGAAGCAGTCAGATATATGAAACATAAACCATGCTTATACTTGTCCACAAATGCCAAAATATTCTCAAGCTAGAATGTCATGAACTATATTGTCAGAAGATCTAATAGGACCCAAGGAAATGTATAAAGTCATGATTATATGACAAAAACTGGTCATTTGTAACTTTAATAAACACCGTTTCTGTACAATGATGGGGCATAAATCCTGACTTAAATTGTTCACAAATACAATATCTCTGAACATAGCTGAGAGGACAATATTGTCTATAATATTTTACACTTAAATGGTAAATTAGAGATCTGTATGTAATTAACCAGTTCTCCCGAGTCAAGCATTTTCATTAATACTTACATATTTCAGATGTACTGTATCACCAAAGACTAGCCGTTAACGATCTGTTAGTCACGGACTGCCTGTGGATTTTTTTCTGCGACTAATAAAATTTTGGTCGACTAATTAGTTGTCGACTATTAGGGGGCAGCCCTAGTGTATATATACAGTATATAGTAACAGTTTATTCTCTGTGACAGGAAAACATGTATAAAAGGCAGAGGACCTATTACTGAGCCTGGTGGCACTCCATGCTTGTGTTTGATGAGATGTCTCCACATTTACACAATGGAAAGTGGAAGCAGTCAGATATATGAAACATAAACCATGCTTATACTTGTCCACAAATGCCAAAATATTCTCAAGCTAGAATGTCATGAACTATATTGTCAGAAGATCTAATAGGACCCAAGGAAATGTATAAAGTCATGATTATATGACAAAAACTGGTCATTTGTAACTTTAATAAACACCGTTTCTGTACAATGATGGGGCATAAATCCTGACTTAAATTGTTCACAAATACAATATCTCTGAACATAGCTGAGAGGACAATATTGTCTATAATATTTTACACTTAAATGGTAAATTAGAGATCTGTATGTAATTAACCAGTTCTCCCGAGTCAAGCATTTTCATAAGGGGTTTGAGAACTGCCAGCTTGAAAAATATTTGGGACATTTCCTAAAGGAAGCAAAAAGTTAACCGTATTGAGAAGAAGATTACAGGCAACACCTATTTATGTAGCTTAGTGGATATCTAGCATACATGTTGTTGGTTTTTATGTTATGCATGTCTAAACATATTGATGTTTGTTGCTCTGTGCCATTCAGATGGCACATTAACTTGTATTGATCTCGCTTTGCTTTAGATCTGAAGAGACGAGTCGACAACTGAATGAAATGGAAGATGAAGAGAATAAGAAGCATCACAATTTCACTGGAGAAAATTTGTTTAATTGCTCAAAGACTAAAAAGACTTATTCACGAAAAAGAGCTCAAAAGACAGGAGCTGGAAGTCATTTCACCTGCCAACAATGTGGAAAGAGTTTCACTACAAAAGGAAACCTTGGCGCCCATATGAGAATTCACACTGGAGAAAAGCCTTACACCTGCCAACAATGTGGAAAGAGTTTCACTACAAAAGGAAACCTTGACATCCATATGAGAATTCACACGGGAGAAAAGCCTTGCATCTGCCAACAATGTGGAAAGAGTTTCACTACAAAAGGAAACCTTGACACCCATATGCGAATTCACACTGGAGAAAAGCCTTACACCTGCCAACAATGTGGAAAGAATTTCACTAAAAAAGGAAACCTTGACGCCCATATGAGAATTCACACGGGAGAAAAGCCTTGCATCTGCCAACAATGTGGAAAGAGTTTCACTACAAAAGGAAACCTTGACATCCATATGAGAATTCACACGGGAGAAAAGCCTTGCATCTGCCAACAATGTGGAAAGAGTTTCACTACAAAAGGAAACCTTGATGCCCATATGAGAATTCACACGGGAGAAAAGCCTTACACCTGCCAACAATGTGGAAAGAATTTCACTAAAAAAGGAAACCTTGATGCCCATATGAGAATTCACACTGGAGAGAAGCCTTTCACCTGCAAACAGTGTGGAAAGAGTTTCACTAAAAAAGGAAACCTTGACCCCCATATGAGAATTCACACTGGTAAGAAGCCTTAACACATTGGTCTCACACTCAATTCCTGGAGGGCCACAGTGCTGCACAGTTTAGCTCCAACCCTAATCAAACACACCTGATCCAGCTAATTAAGCTCTTCAGGATTACTAGAAACTTCCAAGCAGGTGTGAGTTGGAGGGTGCTCACACATCACACATTTAGTTCGGTTGAATCGCACTAGAGTTCGTTATCCCCTTTGGTGCGGTTCGTTTGGTCAGGTGTGAATGCAGCAATCGCACTCGGGTGCGCACCAAAAGCGGACCAAACAAGCGTACCGAGACCTTGAAGAGGTGGTCTCGGTACGCTTTCAAATGAACTCTGGAGTGGTTCGTTTGTGGTGAGAACGTGATCCGACCTCGAACAGACCCAACTGCAAAAAGTACTGATCATTTTTGGACTAAACCAGCTGCCGTAGTCAGCTGCGCTGTGCATTATGGGACGAGGAAGTGTTTTTTGACAGTTTGCACATTAAAATTACATAAGTAACAAAGAAATTGTGTTTTTCAATAAACAGTGGGAGATTCAAGCAACATATATCCTCTGATGCAGATGTCACAAACACCGTTGCTGATGCAGGAGTGTCTGATGATCCAAGTACAGAGAGCAGTGTCAATGAAGAAGGCATGCTTTCAAATGAACTCTGGAGTGGTTCGTTTGTGGTGAGAAGGTGATCCGACCTCGAACAGACCCAACTGCAAAAAGTACTGATCATTTTTGGACTAAACCAGCTGCCGTAGTCAGCTGCGCTGTGCATTATGGGACGAGGAAGTGTTTTTTGACAGTTTGCACTTTAGCATGGCAGCTTGCGGACAAACTTGAAGTTGTGAGGAGGTGCGGAGCCTCATAGAAATTTGGTCTGATGACCATATTAGGTCCCAACTTTCGAAAACTCACAAGAACAGCGCGATCTCATTGTTTAGCAAACAGCTCAGGGACAGGGGGTTTGATAGATTTGTGGAACAGTGCCGGGTTAAGGCAAAGAAGCTCCGCCAGCAGTACATCCAAGTGCGGGATGCACTTAATAAAACGGGCAGCTCGGGTAAGGAGAAAGACAAGTTCCCCTGGTATGATGACCTTGATATTATACTTGGGACAAAACCGGACGTTGATCCGGTGGATGTTGTTGAGTCCCATGAAAGTTCAACATCGTCTGCTTCCAATGATGCTAGCTAGCACAGTTGACCAAGCTACCGCATCTGACACCGATGTTGACGGTGAGTTTATTTCGTTTTTGCACTTACCAATACCAAGCACTTATTTCAGAAGTTATGGTGTAACTTTAGGCATAGATTATACTTTGCTATGCCAAATATGACAGCAAGTTTAGGTTACTTAACATTAACCAGAAGCAGTTATATTTATTTTTGTGATATTCTGTTTCACACACACACACTGCATTGTTTACATTGCAATATGCATTGAAATATATTTTTATCTGCATTAAAATTACATAAGTAACAAAGAAATTGTGTTTTTCAATAAACAGTGGAAGATTCAAGCAACATATATCCTCTGATGCAGATGTCACAAACACCGTTGCTGATGCAGGAGTGTCTGATGATCCAAGTACAGAGAGCAGTGTCAATGAAGAAGGCATCATAGGAGGGAGACTGCCCATTCCTGGAGCCAAAGCTCGAAAAAGAAAGATAAAGTCTTGCAAAGCTGATGTTGACATCCAGGCATATATGATGGACAACAGAATGATGCTGACAGAATTGCATAGAGCTGAACAGAGCCAGGTGGCTCAAGAGGCTGCCTGTTTTGAGAGAATATTGAAGGAACAACGGGAGGCTGAGGAGAGAAGATTCCAGGTGATGCAGGCACAGCAACGGGCCACTAACCAGATGTTTCTGCAACTAATGGGCACTCTAGCAAGTGCGCTGAATCCTGGTCAGCCTCCCCCCTCATTCCTGTTCCAGCCTGGACAACGACACCCCCACCAACATCAATCCCTAGTGCTTGGTCCTTGTCCCACCTGTTTCAGCCAACCCAGCCTACTGCCCTGCTGCCAATGAATCCTCCACATCACCACCGGCAATCAGAATCTCCATCCACCCAAGATGAACATCCTAGCACTTCATCCATTATACATGACATTAATAGTACACACTACTACAACATGTACTTCAGCAGGAATGACTACTTTGTGTGTGTGTGTGTTTATATTTCCCAGAAATATGCTACCTCATTTTCATTTTTTTTTTCAAACTTCTGGGATACAGGTAGTGTTGTCAAAAGACCCGGTACTTCGGTACCAAGTCGGTACTAAAACAATTAAAAAGTTAAGGTACCACGTTTTCTTAAGTACCGGTGGTACAGAGTACCCGGTAAACCCGGTTCTTGATGCGCTATCCAAAAGATGCGCAGATGCGCTCTCTTCATTAAAGCACTGAGACATGGTGACCGGTGGTTCTGCTGATGAGGTGGCTCTGAATCCACTTGTTGACAGGAAAGGAGGAAAAAGCCATGTATGGAAATGTTTTGGATTTTTGGCTGATGAAAAAAAGTTAAGGTACCACGTTTTCTTAAGTACCGGTGGTACAGAGTACCCGGTAAACCCGGTTCTTGATGCGCTATCCAAAAGATGCGCAGATGCGCTCTCTTCATTAAAGCACTGAGACATGGTGACCGGTGGTTCTGCTGATGAGGTGGCTCTGAATCGACTTGTTGACAGGAAAGGAGGAAAAAGCCATGTATGGAAATGTTTTGGATTTTTGGCTGATGACCAGGGGAACCTCATAGATCAACAAAAACCAATTTGCAAACGATGTCATAGAAGTTTTCTCTCAAAAGGAGGAAACACATCCAACTTAATAAAACACCTCAAAGACCGACACCCAGATCTAATGAAAGAGTTCAACAGGTAAGATTCGATTATATGTTATAAATTCTGTTATAAATATTATATCATATTCTGATTTGAATGTCGGATTGAAATAAGCACCGCTCGTCTGCGTAGTTAATCGTTAGCCTAAGCGCGGCTAACACAAGTATTAGAATGAAGTTTCTTTATTTACTATTTAATGCTCCTATAGCTTTTATTAGATTTAAAAAACAGGAGGGCGTGACAGTATTTACTATTTTTATCTCCTGTATAGTTTAGGAACCCGTTACAATAAGATCCCATTCATTTACATGACTTCATGTATTATCTAACATCAACTTACAGTGAGTGAACAATATATATTTAAAACATTAATTAATATGCAGAATGTTATTTAATACATAATTGCTATATAACTATTGTTTATTGTTAGGTCATTTTATCTAACAAATGCAGTCTTATTGTAAAGTGTTTTTAATATTACAGTTTCCATCTACGTAACAGTGATATCATACACACTTAATGAAATCTTATCTAAATGTATTATAAAATCTTGAGGTTTATTTACTGAAAAGTTGTATTTTAGCTAGTGTTGATGTAATGTTGCATTTGGTCAGACTCAGCCCATTGCATTACTAAAGTATATAATATTTTCCTTTTACAGCTGCAGAAGAAGATAATGAAACACCTCAGACAACAGTTACAGATGCTTTTCAGCGTCAGCAGAAATACGAAAAAAACTCACCTGAGGCAAGAAGACTGAACTGAGCTGTTGCTGAATTCATATGTATGGCATATTGTTGTTTTTTTAGGTTTGTAATTTGTTTTTTATTTTCATACTTTTATTACTTGTGGAAAAAGTAATAATTTGATAACTTGAAATACAATTTTAAATAACTATAAAGAATGCCACTGATTTTTTTGTACATTTTAATTTTGTTTAACTTTATTAATAAAAATAGTGCATTGTTCAATTAGCATGTTTTTGTGTTTTGCTTTGGTACCGAAATTGGTACCGAGAACCGTGGATTTTCACTGGTATTGGTACCGAATACTGAAATTTTGGTACCGTGACAACACTACAAGGAGGATATATAATCTAAAGTAAAAAGAGGACCGTTTGTTTTTTTTGGCACAACACACATTGTACTTAATTTAATATTTAGCATTTTTTTAAATAAATAGCTTAAACCTTTTTTTGTGTGTGTGATTTCAAGCGATCTACCAAAAAAAATCACATGACAAGATGTTTATTTTCTAATCGTAATGTTTTTGTAGCCAAAATTTCTGGCCAAGTTACATTTGTCTAAAGTTAAACAGGCAAGTTTGGTGTTAAGAATGTTCTTTTTTTTTTTTTTTTTTTAATAAGAACTGTGATTGTGTTTACAAGTGTAACATGGCTAGTCCAGAGGCAGTTGAAGGACTAGCTGGAGGCTAAGCTCCCTAAGACCACCACTTACACATTGAAATAATGGCGTAGTGCCTTTAGCTTACTGTTTATGTGTGGTCTTTCGCATGGAAGATCGAGGTTCAAATCACAAGCACTGTTACCTAATTTAAGGTTTTCTTTTTAAAAATCTTGTAATTTCAGACAATGTACCAGACACATAGCACTGTTGAAAAAATACATTTTACTTTCTAAATTGAGAAAAAGATGAGAAAAAATGGAAAGTTCAGATGTGTCAACTTTACATTTGTTACAAATTAAACAGAAAATAAAACATTTTAAAGCAAAAGTGTTTCCATTCCATCCATATTAAATCAGACAAAATAAGTTCAGTATATGGTGGTTCCGATTGTGACCGGTGCAGTAACTTTGGTAACCTTAAGCTTGTATGTTGACTACGCCACCCTGGGAATTACACCCAAGAAAATACTCAAGGACTATAAGTCCAATGATGCAATGAGAAGACAGAGACGTGCTTCCAACCAAACAAAACGTTATATATTATATATATATATACACACACAAAAAAGAAACATCAAACCAGCATAATTACTCTTCAAAATTGACAAGTTTTATTACAGAAATGGTACATCGAAGTTCACCAGGTTAAAAAGAAAACATTTTACTACACGTTCAGAATACAAAAACAATCTTACAAAAAGTAAAAGAAACAACAAGGCTAAAGCTTACCTTAGGGGTGGCAAACTAGCTGAAATAAACTGTGCTCTCAACCAAACATGTGTGCTCAGCAAACAAGAGGAACAGGTGCTCAAACCCGAGTGCTCCAAACTCACAACTACAGGTGCATCTCAATAAATTAGAATGTCGTGGAAAAGTTCATTTATTTCAGTAATTCAACTCAAATTGTGAAACTCGTGTATTAAATAAATTCAATGCACACAGACTGAAGTAGTTTAAGTCTTTGGTTCTTTTAATTGGGATGATTTTGGCTCACATTT